>NC_055972.1:10640754-10813254 GCF_018492685.1 Alosa sapidissima | reverse complement strand
ACACTAGGATTTTTTGTCAGATCTCCTTTCCGTGATACTTGTTTTTGGCAAACACACTGAATTTATGAATACGAAGTTGGATGCTTTGAAATTGGCTTTGATCAATATTTTATTCAATGTCTGTTTGATGCAGTCCAAAAAACAACACCCCAAAAGAACTAGGAAGAGCAGGGAAGACTCCATCAGTGCGTTCTGTTTCTCAGGGAAGGTGGAGAGCAGTAGTCATTTGAGTGATATTGATTCGGTACTCCCTCCATAATTTTGCATGCCAAAAAAAACCATGGAGATTGAAAGATTACAAGGAATGAGTTAGCTCAGGACTCCCAAACCACCACACCCAATGATGTGAGAGGCTGACTTAGAGTCTGGTCCAGAGATGACTTTCCTCTCCAGCTGTTTTGTGTGATTGCACATCCATGTGTCTTCTAAGCTCCCCAACACCAGTCAGTGAGCTACTGTAGCGGCAAGCTCACACTGTTCCACGGGAGGCCTGGCCCGCTCATGTGCAAAACAAACACCATCTGTGGCCCTGGTTTCCCAGGTTCCACACACACACACACACACACACGCACACACACACAAATACACACACACGCACCATAGTATCACCATGGCAACAGCTGCCACCCATGCCAGCCCCCAAAGGCAGGAATGGGTCTCATTGGTTGGTGGCAAAGGGCCAGTTACTCACCACAGTCGCTGTCAGCTCTGGCAGCCCCTGCCTGTCAGCTGGATAACAGGCCACTTTCACACTGGCTTAGCCTCCTCCTCGCTCAGCTGACCAGTTCCCCTCCACACTGCACCGAACAGGAGAGGCCACTGAGGAATTAGTAGTTGTTTGGTTGAGATGTGTCTGTGGAGGATTTCAGTGTTTTGACTTGCTTTAACCTGCAGTTGATGTAGGTGCTACATTGGCCCCTAAACCTTCCCAGCAAACCAGCAAAATAAGCTTTTACTCTCAGTGAGTAGTCCCTGGTTAAAAAAAGGTTAAATAAATTAAATAAATAAAGCAATTATGTATTTAAGGCTTGAAAAACTTCTTTAGTTGCACAGGATAAGTGTGCTGTCTCTTAGTGGTGGATAATCCACTAAACTGCTCTATTACATAGTCAAGAAATGGGCCTTGTCCTTGTGGCATGATGAATTCATGTGTCCTTCACCCCCCATCTTTCATCCTCTCTCTCTCTCTCTGTCTTTTTCACTCTCCCTTGTTACTTTTTCCCTTTCTTCCACTCTTCTCTCTCTTTCTCTTCCTGCCTCTCTTCCTCTCTCGCTCTACCCCCCCCCCCCCCCCCCCCCCCCCCCACACACACACACACACACACACACACACACACACTCCTCCAGGTAATCCACGAGCCTCTGATTGATGAGGACCCCGTCTTCATCACCACCTGCACTGAGCGGGAGCTGCGTAAGAGGAAGAAACGGAAGTTCAGTCTGTGGGTGCGCCAGTGCACGTCCACGGGCTTCATCTGCCAGGTGAGTTATGGCTCTCTGGGTTTCCCCCTGCTCTAATGCAGACCACAGGCTGCCGGCCGCCACTCAAGGTCACATTCATATTTCATTTTTTTGTTTGGATTATTCCGTCAAGGATTAAAGAAATGTTTTATAGATGTATGTATGCAGTGTATTCTATAGTTTCTGTGTGTATAAGTTTGTGTGTAAAAACAGTTCCGATACAGTGTATGAGGTGGCTAGACCATAAGGCCATTTTTTTCAGCAGAGCCAGCAAAGTATAGTGTGTGGGTATGACCAAATATGATTTGAAATACGATTTATTTCTCCTTGTTCATTAACATTTTCTAATGAATAGAAACAAGATATCCATGCTCCGGAATTTTTATATTTTTTGTAAGGCTTTTATAGACCACTGGCCATCTTTTCGCCAAAAAGGCCAAGTAATGGTGATTGAATTTGCCAGAGCATCCAGACTGCAATGTAACAAAATAAATAGACGCTAGTCCTTTTCCTCATCTCATTCAGACCCAGATGGGGCAATAAAAAGGGTTTGGCCACTTAGCCTAATTGCACTCTGCTCATGGTGGGTGCCCAATAAAGAAAATGAATGCTGTAACATGGCAAGAGTCAAACGAGAGCAGGCCAAGAAGTAATGGCTTTGCCTAATGTTTCATCCAAACGGAGAGTATTAATTGATGTCTGCATTAAGCAGCTTGATTGGTCGACAAGTTCACGTGAGCCATGGGATTACACTCCTAGCTGGGCAGCTCCAAGTGGGATCACCAGTGAAGGCAAGCCTTAAATACGGTTTTAAATACAGCAAGACTTGAAGTGGACCCAGCTTAGTTGTTGGAAAACTAATCAGTCAAAAAGTATATGAGTTGGCATACAGTAAACAAACAACCCATACATGGTCATATTTGATGGATAGTGAAGATCATAGCGGTCTGGTGATTAAAAGATGACTGATCTGGTTCTCCTTTCAGATTTCTGTCCATTTGAAAGAGGGCCCTGGGCCGGACGGGCTGGACACTCTGAAGAACAAGCTTCAGCTCCACAGTCTGGTGGCCAAGCAGCTGTGCCAGAGCCTGTCCGGTCGCAACTCTGTCATCTTCACCGGACCCAGCATCACCAGTCTCAACCTCTTCCAGGACTTTGAGAAACAGGGTAGGCTCTTGCACAGCTACTGTATGATCTCTCTGTGTTGACATGTCTGATTCTTCACCTCCTCTTTTCTTGTCCTCTTCCCCCATTCCTTTTATTCTTTCTTTCTTCTTTCTTCCTTCCTTTCTTTCTTTCTTTCTGTGTTATCTGTCACCAGTGTCCTGTGGAGATTTTGCCCTTTCTGTCTTGTCCCTTTCCTGCCGTTCTCTCTCTCTCTCTCTCTCTCTCTCTCTCTCTCTCTCTCTCTCTTCCTTTTCTTCTCTCCTTTCTTTCTGTTTGTCTGTCTTTCATCCTTACTTTCATTATCTGTCCATTATATTATTTATTATTTCTCTGTGGTCTCATGCACCCCCCGCAGTTTTTAATTAACATGTGATAATAGCCTCAGACAGGATAACCAAGGGCAAAAAGTCAACCTTGAATTGTTACTGTGATGATGTGAGAATGTGTATGTGCTCGTTTCTGTTGTCCATGGCTTCCTCCTGCAAGGGAATATCAGGTTGAGACTTTAATATACTGAGCAGTTTGCCGTAAGCATTTTTTTCCGTTCTACTCTCTCACCGTGTCATCGCTGTAAGCCAGATGTAAGAATAGAGAATTCTAAGTGTTCAGCAGTCCTGTAGCCATGGTTACAACACGTCAATCGGAAATCTTCAAAGACCCAGAAAATGGAGACACACTCTGCATGAGTTGGCAGAGCCAGAGGGGGCTAAGTGCCGGCCGTCTTTGTGTTGTCCTCGCGTCTGCGCCGAACCTCATCATCAGATCTTAATCAGGCACCTGTGTCTGCGCACCTGTTCTCTCTGTAGTCTGTCACGTCTGCAGGGCTTGAACACGCTGTACAGGACTGTAAACAACCAACCTGACTGGCAAGAACAAAATGGAGTACCCCCCAAAAACAAGGACTCACTCTGGAGAGAGAGTATTGTGAATTCAGTGATTTCACAGTGTGTTGCCATCACATTAAACACAAGTTTAATTAGCCCTCTCTTGTGTGGATGCTGCTAGGCTTGTTGATGTGAAGTTCAAATAAAGTAGAGGAAACAGAGGGCATTCTCTCTTGTCAGCTAGTGAAGTTTCAGGTACACAAACACAGACACAGAGCATCTTTAATGAGTTCTGTGTGTCCACTGTTCTCCCTGGGCAGAGATCTACTGCTGCGGCCTGCTGAGCACCAAGAAGAGCGACTGCACCGGGCTTCCCCAGTCCATGCTGATCAACACGGACGGCCCCCAGGCCCGAGGCCAGTCCCGCACCATGATGAAGGGCAACATGTCCCTCATCAGCTGGTACAACAAGGGCAACTTCAGGTTCCTCACCAACGCATACTCGCCCACCAAACAAGGTGAGGTGAGGGGCTCGAGGTTGAGCAGAGAGGGGTTGAGCTTCAACATCGCCTCAGTGAACCAGATCAGGAACATAGCTACATTCCTCCAAACTACTCTCTACTCTACTACTCGTTCCTTTCCTCTCAGTATTCTTCAGATATATGTACATTATTTTAACACTGTACACTTTTTGACAGGCCTTCATATCGCATTCTACATTTATTAGGTATAACAGCGATGTCATCAACACTGATTTTGAACAGCTGGTACTATTCATATCCACAATTCTGTTGTAAATCCTTGAATGTCATGTCAGACCAGATTATAACAAATCATTCATGTCAGTAGACATGCTTGTGTGCTTTGTCCCACAGGCTATTTGAAGACAGGCATTCACTGCCTTTATCCATCTCAGAATAAAGTTTGACTGTTTAGTAGAAATTACAGTAGAACAGGAATTTAATCTCAAATCCTAAAAAAAATCTCTTGAGAGGAATAAGGTATTACCTTGACTCTCCAATTTGTCACCAACACAACATTTCTGGCTTAAAATGTCTGATGACTAGGGACAATCTGAGAGAATATGGCAAAATGTTACAGGAGATTCTTCTGGTCTTCTTCTTATTATGCTTGCTCTGCAGCCTGTCTATTTTTAGGTCTCATTTTCTGGCTCTCATTATAAGATACCAATTTATGAGTCCAAAAAATGCATTCACGTTACTCTGAGTCTCTCATCACAATTTGCATGCTATGTTACTCAGCAGCACCATAGTGTATTCCATCATAATTACCACAGACTATCTCAAGATGCCTTTAATGCAGACAACAGATGGAGATTGGGTGTGTTGCTAAGATATCAAAAAGGCTGCTAATGGCTGGAATATGATGTTGGGGGAACATAACAATTCCCAGCCAATTAAGGCTATTCATTAAACAGATCACACACTTTGGTTGTTTATTTGTTTATTTTTCGTAAACACCTAGTTCATTGACCTTTTACAACATCAGCTTACAATGCTTGGTTCAGTTTCATTTGAGCTTGGCTCATCTGTGGTTTAATGTGTGTGTGTGACTGAATTATGCAGAGCAATACAGTTTGCCTGGCAAATGGATAATGGCCTCGCTGGTGATGTAGTAAAATAAGGCTATTTGTGTGCACCTCTGTGAGATGAGAATAATTAGGGAAATTGATTTGACCATTCCCATCCATCCATCCAGCCACTCCTCTCTCACACACAATCCAGCCATATATGCATAGGTATTGCTATTGTTATCTACATATACTGTGCATCTACATATTATAGTTCTTATATGAGCACGCTCTGCAAACCTCACATAGGTCTATCATTCCATATCTGTGATGCCGCCAACGGGGAAATCCCCTCCGCGTTCTCTCTGGGCGTCCCCCACCCCGACCACGTGTGTGACATTTCCTGTCTTGTTTCCAGGGGTGATCATCAAGAGGAAAAGTGGGGAGATCCCGTGTCCACTCGCCGTGGAGGCCTTTGCGGCGCACCTGAGCTACATCTGCAAATACGACGACAAGTACAGCAAGTGAGCGCTGAACCTCCACCTCCACCCCTCTTTGCCCTGCTGCTGCCCTTTGGCATGGTGCCAGCTGCAGTGGTGCAACACTAACATTGGTGGCACAGTTATGAGCATGAGATTCACAGCGTGTGTGGCATGAGGTCGGGCATGTTAGTGCTTAGTGCTGCATGATGCTTCTGTGCGGGCCGTCCAAATCGA
Source organism: Alosa sapidissima (assembly GCF_018492685.1). NCBI lineage: Eukaryota > Metazoa > Chordata > Actinopteri > Clupeiformes > Clupeidae > Alosa > Alosa sapidissima. The sequence continues at coordinate 10,807,555 of NC_055972.1, read as the reverse complement.
TTGTGCAAAAAGCACACAAATCTATTGTTTCCATGTGTTATCTATCTGATTTGACGAAGTGACTCCTGACCAGATCCCCCCCCCCATGGGCCCAAAGTGGTTAGTGGTGACTGGGTGAGTGTGTGTGTGGTTCACTCCACTGGAGTAGTGGGATTTGGGAGGAATCAAACTCTGTGTGCTGCTCATGACTTTCCTCTCTAAGGCTCAGAGAATCGCTCACACTTCATGCACGGCGGTCTGGTGTCTTTTCTATGCTATATCTTCCTGGGTTGGTCTGAATGCTGTGAGTTTGGTTTGAGTGTCCTTGTCCAGATAGTTGTTTGTTGCTATTGTAAATGTGCAAGATATCATCCAAAAGAGCAGTATTTAGAACTAAGTTACCTCAAAGCAGCAAGAGATATCTGCGATCACAAATATCCAGCTGACATTTACTCACATATTAAACAGGGAGTTTGACGGAGCACTTCTGTAAATGTCACTGTGTTTGAATTGTTGTCCAAGTTTGCATGTGAGTATGCACCACTGGCATTCAGGAATCATTTGGGAGTTTTTCTCCTTTAGGGAAACTTGGAGAACATGTGAGTAACACCTTGTTGAGCACATACAGAGTACTCAAGAACACTTGAAGTACTATTTACATTAACATTTACAGCCAGTATGCTCTAGAACAATATTGCCAGCAACAGTGGGAGGAAGTGTGCAATTGTGATGAAGGTAGATATAGTCAAGTGTTTTTATTTGTATGAACAAACGGCATGTGTTAGCACTGGTTGCAGAGATAACGAGACAAGGCACTAATTAAGACTAAACGTGCACTCGGTAGTCACAGTGGCAACTCATTGTACGGAGCGGAGAGAACATCACTTAGCGCCTGTCTAACCTTTCTTTGTCTCTAATTTATCTCTGCAGTAATTAGATGGTATTATTCAGCATGGGCTCCAGGTCCTCATAGACTCCTCCAGATTGCACTCCCAGCCGTGTGCATCAGTGTGCGCACCTCTGTGCATAATGGTCTGGCTGCTCTGGCATAATAATGGAATCGAGGTCCTCCTGATAAGGACAAAGAATGTTATTAAACAATCATATTTCTGCTCGAAGAAATGCATGCCGGTGTAACAAGTGTTCAATCTTTGCCTGTGTCAAGATGCCAAGTGAATAAGAGTAACTGCATGAGATCTTATTTGAGTTGAGCCAGATAGAGGGTTGATGTATTCTTTTGCTGTGTAAATTCTTACTGTGTGTGTTTATACATTTTTTAAGTGCAATATATAAGTATATTTTTTTCAAGTGAATTTTTATAATTTGATATTTCATAATATTGCATTGATCTAGATATTTTGGCTTTAAGATCAGTACTGCATATTAATAGGGCTTTTTAATACAGACAGTGGTTTAACTACCTGTGTAAGTACTGTAGTTCAGCGTGAACTTAGCAACAAAAACAGGAAGGCTAATTTAGGCAGCCATTTATAGTCTCATTCATGCTGAAGCTCAAGCACTGTAATCAGAGGCTCTGATTGAGAACTAAAAATGGGGCTTCACAGGAGATGTTAGAAGTTACAGAGACTTTTTTGTGTTCTCTGCTAATGAATCGCTTCTGCTCTCTCTCTCTCTCTCTCTCTCTCTCTGTCTTTCTCTATGTTTTTTCCTGTAGGTACTTTATCTTCCACAAACCTAACAAGACCTGGCAGCAGGTGTTCTGGCTAACCATCAGCATTGCCATCAACAACGCCTACATCCTGTACAAGATGTCCGATGCGTACCACGTGAAGCGCTACAGCCGGGCGCAGTTCGGCGAGAGGCTGGTCAGAGAACTCCTGGACTTGGACGACTGTTCACCCACGCAGTAGAAGTCTCTCCACTGCACCATCTCTCCCCTACACCCACACCTACACACACATACATACATAATATACACACACTGTGTCACACACAAACCCACAGCACACATATACACTGATATCTGACCCCACATAGACTCTGTTATGTCAAAGCGAAATGTTTGCGCCTCTATACTCACTATGGAGGCATTCATCTTGTGATTGTCGTCAGTTGTCTAACCCAAGCCGTGCCAAGTCTGGATGGAGTAGGCGGGTGACGGACTGATCACAGAACAGGAACGGAAGCTCTGTACCAAGACCCCTCTGGCAGACAGCAGGGCCCCAGTGTACATAGTGCACTGCATCTCACGTCTCTCCCCACGACCTTAGTGTCCCAGACTGCATGCTCAAGATAAAAAAAAACCCTCCTTCATACGTGCTGTGCTATGTGCCCTTGTTAACGTGCAATGATCGTCTCGAAAAGAGTCCTGTGGTGTTCGTTAATCACACACACTGTAGCTGTGGAGAGGAGAACAAGTGGGCAACAAAAAAAAAAGAGAACAGCCATCAGTGATTTCCCTCCCTCTGTGAATAGTAATCTGACCCCTGCAGTAGAGAACCACTCTCCCCCTCCTCCCGCTCATCTAGTACTCATAATCAGAAGGGACGGATAATGTTGTACGTACTGATTAGGAATCAAAGAGCCGTTTGCAGATTGAAAGGGAAGGATCAGTGATCTTAGAACAGCTGCCTCTGGTTAGTCTCTTTACAGGCAGGGGGGTGGGGGGGGGTGTAGGACACCACAGCGCAGGGTGTTGCTTCTTTCTCATTGGTAGATGTCTACCTGGGGTTAAATCTTGATGCTGGACACTTATGAGTGCAGACTACTTTATCTTCAGGTAATGATTGCTGAAAAAAACACTCACTCAGTGATACATAATACTGAGTGCCTGATGAGAATGAGCTAAATCCAATTCATTGATGCCATCAATGCCATTGCCTCACCGCAGAGCCATCCCTGGATCATCTCAATTTCAAAGGTGATCTTCAACCAGATTAAGTGATCTGTAAGGCTGAACTCCCAACCGACTAACAACAATTCCCTTAAGCTTACAGATGTTTGAACTGAATTGGACATATCTTCCTCCCTTTCCTGTGTGCTATTAACCAATTTCATCATACGGTAACTAGATGTATCAAATGAATGCACTGAACGAGAGACAATGACTAAATCTTGGAATCAGATGAACACTGGTGTTTGATGTCCATTCTCCATTAAAATCATGACCTTTGACCTTTCCACGGCCAAGGTTTACCCAATGGAACAAGACAGGATGTTGTGAGTGAGAGCTACATTAGCTTATTCATGGAAGCGCCTCACTGTAAAATGGCCAATTTTTGTCATGGCACTTGACAGAAATGCCTGGAACAGGTTATTTATTTTCTTTGTTCACATTTTGTCCCAGTGTTCAAAAGCTAGCCATGCATCAGTCAACTCACTTAAAAGGGACTTACTGTATAATCCCCCCCAGTGTCACTAAAAGATACTCTCATCTGTAGGCTACTAAAGTCTCGAAACAGCTCCTGACTTCAACTTACTCTATGAAAAGTCCAGCCTGATCCAGGAACTCAGGATCTTGGAATAATATTGGATCATGCCCCATCCAGAGATCTACTGTAGTCAGTATATACAGTACAGTGTCTATTCTAATGTTTGTGACATGCGTTTTGCTGTGCCCTCTGTCATGAGTGAATCACTGCAGTAGGCTACTCTACATCAATGTTTCAACATCAGTCAAGTGAATGGCCCATCACCATGGAAACAATCTCTATACAAAAGAATGGAAGCTATGTACACACAACATAAGTGCAAGATACTATGTGCCACAGCTATGCTTTTAACTGGATCGTCCAAAGTCTTCCCAAAGGTTCTCGTTTTGTTTCTTTTGATGCGGCCTAATATTTTTAATATTTTTTGCCAATCATTTATGTTTTTCCACTGTGAAAATAGTAGATATAATATATGATAAAAATGAAATATATATTGAAATAGTTATTTTAGATCAGAGTGAGGCTGGACAGACAGCTCAGTAACAGCACTTTTGCCATTCTCCTTTTTGCACTTGGAAGCTGTTGAGTTTGGAAGCATGACTCCGTTTATGAGCTTTAAAGTCTCCACGAGGCATTAAATGTGTCTGGTAATCTCCCATCTCCCATGCAGCTCTGGCCATTACATAACACAGACGCCACATCTGAATTATTCATGCCATGTTGTCACTCAGTGCATTAGTGCTGTCGAGATAGATTAAGGTCTTCTTCACCTTGTGTCATTATGGGAGTGGGTAAACCATCCGTTGTTGTTTGTGTATCTCCGAGAGAATATGGATAGAGAGGAGGGAGGTTGAGACCCAGTTCAAGGTTATTGATGTTGTGTATAGTCAGGCTCTGCTTTTGAAAGAGAGCGAGGAGACACTGTGTACCTACTCTGGGGAGATTGATTCAGAATGAATGGCAACTGAATGAGGGGGAGAGTGAGTAGAGAATATTCACCTTCTCTGTGGTGATGTGAGATTTCTAAAAGGTAAAAAAAATGGTCGTAGATATTAATTATCTCAAGCATTAGTCTAGCATACTGAGAATACTGTTAAAAAGGCTAAGCATTATAATGTATAATCATTTCTGTATTTTGCCATTGAGCCTATGTGTGTATGTTCCTATGTGAATTTGTGTTGCACAGCATTGCTTATTAGACCCCTTGAAACCAATTACTGCTAGAGAACCACTGGTAGACATTTAGTGTATGTCACAAAATTGGAAATGGATTTTTTTTTCCATACCGTCATACCATATCAATACTGCTTTAAGTGTCAATGAGTAAATCAATAAGGGAAAGACACCTTAAGGAAATACCTTGCTATACATGCTAATGTACTTTTGAAAGGTATTGATGTAGTCAGACACATTATTTGATTTCTTTTCTCTCCTGCTTAGATGGGAAGTATTGCAGTCGGTCTTCCCACTGTCCTGATGATGATGTTTTTAGCAGATTTCCAAGAGTGTAGTGGTACTTTGATCATAACAACCACAAGACAAAAAGCCAGAAGTCAAATGCTGTCACTACTCCTCCATAGACATGTCTGGCCAAGTCAGTTTACTCAGCTCACTCATGTTCAGTGTGGTCTCCCAGTGCCTTGCTCTGATGAGAAACTCCAGCATCCTTTAATAAACAAACTGTGTTTCTTTTGTATCTGGCTGTAGAAAGCAGAGAGCTAGAAAGGTAAAATATATGGTGTGCATTAGACATACTGGGTAGTGGTAGATATATTTCTTTTAGAAAAAGTAAGGTCGATTGCAGTGGCCACTGCAATGAACATCTTGTTCTTGTGCATTCTGGGCTGCATGTCCTTGTGCGAATGACACTCTATTGTACAAAAGTTTTTTAAGGAATGATAGGTTGGATTTCATCAACTCCCTCAATGGTCTCTCATTCACCTACAGACTGAAGCTCTGTATAGGAATCGATTCATCGGTCCTTTAGTCCGTAATGGGACATAAGTGTTCCTGCTCTTGTGCGTTTGTGTAAGTCAAGTTGCCATAATTTCCCCCATGAATCGCAAGTGAGGCGAAGTGGTTTGAATGGGTCCGAGCACATGGAAACGAATGATGCTCTCACTGCCTAATAGTTCTCATCATACATCTGTCACACATCCAGTCAGTAATCGCTACTGCACACAGCCAGTGAAAACAATCTGTCTCTAGCAGGTCATCAGTTCATACAAGTGCCCACAACCTCCTGATCATCCCCTAGACTGCATGCAATCGATGGCATTGACTCCCCAACCATTTCATCAACATCTTGGAACATTTTTTGCACTTGGGGAAGTTTTGTTACATCAAAAACACACAATCTTCTGTGTTGTTTGGGAATCATGCGTTTACTTTTGCTTCGTTTTGACACTGGAGGATGTAAACGCCATATTTTGTAGCTTTATCTTATGTTGATTACAGATTTGATATTTCTGAAAATGTTGCCTGCAACTGTACTGTATGTAAACACTCTAATTACTAGATCATTTTCTGAATTTAAAAAATATGTGTATGTTAAAAAAGAAACAAAACCCAAATCTTAATCACAGTTATTCTATTGTGAAATGGTGATGTAGTTTATTTTTGTGAACACTGTCTATGTAAATAACTGGATGAAACTTCCACTTACAGTATAAGTCAATATCCTGTTTTGTATAGTAATTCAATTTATCAAAATAACTACACATGGAAGCCTATGTAACAGTAACTTCAGGCACTATTTCTTAACTGTACTGCAAATGGGAGATTATTGGACAGATTGTCTTGCCTGTAATGGTTTCTAAACATACTTTGTTTTATTATTATTATTATTATTATTGAGATTCAGAATGTGCACTGTAAGAACTCTCTTGTCTTGAATATGTGTGCGTGTCTGATAAATAGACTGAAATAATGAGGGTAGTCAAGACCTCTGTAGTACCTGTGTAATCATTCATAAATAATAGTCAGCAATCACATCACAAGCATCAACATGACCTTCACAGTTTGTGTAATAATGATGGGATGCTTGATGTAAGTTAGAGGTTGCCTCTAGTTGTTATGAATGTTTATTGGATGTGTTTCTTATGCAGATGTTACAAGCTGTGGATATGGGTGGGTATTCACATGAAGAGAACCCATGCAGATGGTGTCTTCTCTCTCTTCCTGTGACTGGAAGCCAACCAACTTGGCTGACCTCAGGGCTACATCTCTGCTATTCTGTAGTTCCATAGACTATACAAACCAGTCAACAGACGGAATATAAGCCTTTACAGGTGCTACTTAATCACAGACCGATCAGAGGGACTTTTAATCTAGGGGACGGGTCAGGAGTGAGTAATGGTACGACTGTGGCTGTTTATACACTACATTGTGTCCTGTGGTCAGCTGAGAGATTGATGCACTAGAAAAGCAATAGAGAATTGGGCTCCTGGTAATCATCTGTGGCTGCTTGTTGTTTTTGTATTCCTGGCGAGCATTAGAGTCCTGGAGGAAATCACATTATGGAAAGGCTCCATCTGTAACCAAATTTGGTGCAAAGAGGTTTGCCATTGTGTTTGAGGGAGGGAGGGAGCCAGATCGCTGCAGAACACACTTGTGTTTTGCGAAATGTCTCGATTGTAGGGCTGGACCAAAACTCAAACGGTATCTGATCACCAAGCAAACCAGAATTCAATGTGACTCGAACTGTACCTATTAACTTTAAATGACAGTGCGCTGTAAGGATGTCGTGGATGTTGTCGTGTCGGCTGTAGAAACTGCTTTGTATCATTCCTGTGTGTGTTTTCAATGTTGGTTGAGGTTGATTTCAAAGGGGGGCAGCGATTTGGGTGAGAGTGTGGGTTCTGTGTGTGAGAGTGAGCGTGTGTGTGTGTGTATGTGTGTGTGTGTTAACTCGTCCTCTTGTGTGTAACTTTGTTGTTTGCTGTCTGTGATGCTCGTGTGAACAGTACACCACCCTGATGTCCGATGGCCTCCTCTAACACCCTGAACACCACCCTTATGTTAATGTGAGTTTACACTGATTTGCACACTTCTAATAAATGTATCGACTTTTTAAAAAATCTTGTTGTTTAAATGTTTGAATGCACATAAATCAATAGAAGACAGTACACATGCCTTTCTAAATGTGCCAACTCAGTACAGCAGACTATGTGCTGTGTGTGAGGCTTATCTCCGGTTCAGTCAGTCACATTTCCTGTTCAGGGTTGCAAGTGATGGAAGGAGATACAGCTCTGATGTGTGGCGACTATGATGAGAATAGCACAAAATGACTCATTCTGTGGAACCGATGATCAACGATTACCACAAATGCTGGTTTTGTTTCAGAAAAAGAAGCAAAATATGAGGCCTTTCTGCTAGGATGACTAGATTCATCTTCGTAATGTGTTGAGGCAGATTTGAAAGGGTTGTTCATGTTCATCTGGAAAACAGTGGTAATTAAAGGATAGGTAATGTAGAGATACAGATCAAATAATCCATCAACTTAGTAGAGTCTGGATACATAGAGCATTAGGGATGGGAACAGCACTGGAGAGGTTAGGATTCTGTGCAGTGTTGTGTGCACACAGCCATATAATGTAACAACAACAACACAAACACATTGCAATAAATGCTTTCAGCTCAGTTTGGATCGTAGCAATGAACCATGTTTGATTCCCATGAATACAGCCATAAAAACTGACCTCTGCATTAATCGTACAATTACTGCATGACAAACCTTGTTAACTCCAAAGCAGTGGCACAAAAAATGCTTCCAATAAAAACTTTGTTCAGACTGCTAGCATGACCTTGGCCCAGACTGGCTGTGTCTAGAGCAAGCTACTGCAGCTCCTTGGTGTCGAAAAGTGACAGATGGTCAGACCAGTCCAGCAGCGCCACCACCAAAATGGCGTTACATCACCCCCCAGCACAAACACAGTGGGAGACCATGGGCAAAGTGCACAGCCCAAGTCTGTTAGCACTGCAGTGAAAACAACAAAAGGGCCTGTAGATGTTTTTCCCAGTGAAGGCCTAAAGTAGGAGCACACGACTCTGGTGTTGCTCACTTCAGTTCAGAGCAGTTCAAACGTGACCATCTAAGGGCAAAAAGTAACAGCTTTTTGTGAGCAACTTTGTGTTGCCATAGCATTAGTTTCTTTTCACTATGCCGATGGCTGGGTATGTCTATTCTCTTTGCCTTTGTAGTTTAAAAGCCAGCATGGTTTCATGTAGGCCCTGTATGTTTGATGTTTCCTACCAGATACAGGTCTCTGGCTGACATGGTGCAATTATTTGAAAAGTGGGTGGTGGGGTCCACCTATTGTACAACACAATTCAATCACATTTTGTGGGACCCCTGCCTCTTGATTTCCTGGAACTTTGAGGGTAACCAAATTCTGGCCCCATTCTGATTTACCCCAACCTCCCCTCCACTCCTTTGTAAGGTCACAAGTGCTTTACTTGGACACGGCAAGTCATTTAATGTGTTTTAGTGCACTTTTCACCATAGCAACTACCAACCACCAGGCCAGAGACGGTTGATAAAGTTAACTATAAAATCTTTGACCAGGCAGTCTGTAAAATTTCACATAACAGAAGCCTTGCTGGGCTCACGGCCACAAAGGTCATCCTTAGTCCCAATCAAATAGGTCATTCAAATGGGAGTCAGCACAAATCCAAACTGGTAATAGTCTGGCCCACAACTATTACACTGGTATATGACTCATGGTTTAGGCAAACACACGACCACACATCTGGCAGGAGCCTAGCTAGGCCTACTGCCACACCAGAGGCACACTGAAACTCAATTAGACAAGCTTGAGAAGTATAGTGAAGCCTGTGGAAGACACGGCCATACTGCCTACATTCACAGACAGGAGAAATAGCAAGAGCGAATGTAAACATTCGTCTGTTTCCAAAAAGAAGAAAGTTTGGATGTTCAGAGCCTGTGTGTGTGGCAGTGCGTCAGTTCTTGCCTGTGATGATGAGACATGCGCTCATTCAAAACAACATGGAGTGCTTTTCGATGGTCTCAGAAGCACAGCGTCATGTCTGGACAGACCCAACAGTGGGGTGTAAAATGAATGAGTGTTCAGAGGCACATGAGTCTCGCCGCATGCGGAGATCTGGGCCTCTCTGGATCTCACCACAAGGCAGCCTCTGCTGAGACTAGCCTAGGTGGAACTCCTCTTCACAGAAACTGTAGAATATAGTTAAAAAAAACAGTTTAATTCTCACAAAAACAGACCCAGCGGTGTTAACAATTTACATTTAAACAGTCAGAAGCATTCTGACTGGACATCAACACACAATATGTCTGAATATATGTCTGAAAGGGGTAAGAGAGGGAGTTAAAGTAACACTATGTATTTAATCAACTTTCAAGCAAATTCTTCAAAAAACGACAGCTGTAGGCTAGATGACGTCCCACATAGGACAGCTGGCCTGTGTGTGAGGGTTTTGGTTTCCTTTTTGGTGTGTGTGTGTAGAATAGCAAAGAAATATTCACAAACTGATGAATTATATTGTAATATTTATATAAACCCATTTATTTAAGTTATCTTGTTTTCCTCATTCAAAGTATTTTTTTCGGCATATCTATAAAACAATGAACAGTTACAAGCTCTGTACAGTAGACCAATTCACTATAGACTGCAAGTTTATGTGTGTGTATGTACTGTACATGCATGGACATACAGATTGTATATACACACATATACACATTTACAAATGGTGATCCTCCACACAGTCTTCTTTTCCCATTGGATACGACAGTTTCCTTATACTACTGCAGGTCTATTTGGAGAAAATAATCAAAGCATAGAAAAAAACATAAAAAAAAAAAATCAATGTTTTCAAATGATGATATTGTGTATTACATCAAAGATTCAACATCTCCCATTACATATGGATTTCACATGGTCTAATCTTTAATACAAATGTATTGACAAATGTAAATTAACAGTAAATAACTTTGGCACACTGTGCAAATGTAAACATTAGATCCAATTTAAGATTAAAAAGGACACCGTTGTCATGTGGGTTCTCTCCCCCCCCCCCCCCCCCCCGCTAACCGTCCGCTCGACTTGGCAAGGGAAACAAAACCTTGATTGTTTTTTCTTTATTCTCCTATAAAAATCTTGTCCAAAAAATAAGCTGACTGAGACAAAGTGTGAAAAACACACACTATTCTGTCTGACCTACTGGTGGCGTCTGGGAAAAGGTCAATAAATATGTTCATGTTTTTCTCTTGTTGTTGCCCGGCCCGTTCCGCTCCTCTTGTAGTTAGCAGTGCTACAGCATAGCAGTGGACATTTTAAAGCACTTTTTGTTTTCCTTTTCATCGACATATCCACAGACTCATTCATTTGTTCTATTACTTAGAACCTTTTATGTTGAGCATGTCCGTGTTCAAAAGGCCATTTGAAATATTAAAAAAGGTACAGGTGTGGACAGAGAGGAATTTCAGGTCTTTCACAACAGACTCGTACAGCGAGTAAGAGGGGATTGTGTCAGAGTGATCAGAGAGATATTTCTGAATACATAGCATTACGGTCATACAGGGGCTAGCCAAAGCAAATCATAAGTGAGGGTCACATCATATAGTATTCGCTATCCTAGAATAAATTAATTACAATGGTGTTGGCGTATTCCAACGCAGACTCAAAAAAAAAAAATATATATATATCTATCATAGTAACACAACTATGGAGGGATAACTGCCTCTACACATCTTTCTTCAAACACATTTAAACAGAATGTTGGCCAGGCTATTGAAAGCAAACCAAAATCCACTGTTAAGTACCGCATGTTTTACGAGCTATTAGTGTCAGACTATGCAATCATCGCAGAGCTAGAAGCAAGACTGTTGGTGGGTGGCTGGGTGGGAGAATGAGAATGGAATAAAAAAGAAAAAAAAGAAAGATGAACACAAACAAGAGCGAGGAAATCTTATTGCTTTTCTCCCTTCTGTGCCCTAAAGACTAGCGGTGACCCAGCTTTCCTTTGCAAAGCGGTTACTAGGGAACAAATAAAACAACTCAACAACGTCCTCAACAAATCACAGCCAAGTCTGTATCTGCTTACAGTATAATGGATATCTGTTAAAAGGCAATTACCTTAAGTCATTGGAAAACACACACAGAAAAAGTTGTTGACAAACAAACAAACAAATAAAAGAGACAAATAAGATAGTCAAGTATTGATGCTATATGCGATCACCAGGTCACAAGACCTCTTCTGGTTTCAGACTGTTCAACAAAAACAAACTAAAAGAAAGATAGTGATTATGTCATACAACTGCAAGACATAACAATAATCTCTCATACAAGTCACCCACTAGAGCCTTCTGGAATTGGGAGAAATAGGATGAAATGTACTCTGCACAGAAGCCTACTGTAGGCCCAACAGTCTTGGCATCTGGCCGACAAGATGTGCTCATGGAGTGAAACACGGACACAAGACCGAGTACAGGGTAGAAAAATAAAACAAGTTGACAAGACTTACACCAGACCAGTCAGAAAGGAATAAGAGAATATACTGAACCATCAGTTCATATTTACTGATTCATAATATAATCACTTGATTCTTCTACATGATGTAACAAGCAAACAGACAAATAAAAAAGTGAGCATCTCCTTATAAGGTGTCCATGGAGAGAACAATGATGACAACACACTGCTTTTTTCTTTTTTTCTTTTTTTTGTCTTAGATCCTTCAAAGCATACACAAAGTGGGGGGACAAAACAAAAAGACGAAATGGCTAAATACACCATGTCTCTTTTCCCCCTCCTTAGTCTTCAATGTTGGAGTAAATTTGAAATGACCCAAGGGGGACCAAAGAGGACATGACGTGTCCACACACACAGGGGCAGCAGCCAGTGCTACACCACCCAAGACGCCAGCAGCCAATCCACTTTCTGGACACTCCTCAAGGTCCATCCTCCATCCCATTAGCAGGGAGTAGTATGGAGTACGTCGTTCTCGTTGTGGTCCACATTGCACCTTTTCTTTTCTCCCGTCCATCAATACCAGACCCTTGATAGAAATTGTAGAAAACAATGCTAGTCTTTCCCCCAGCCCCAGCCCCCCCCCCCCCCCCCACCTCCCAGCTTTAAACACAGAAATTCATGATCACTAGATCCCTCCACCCAAAAAAAGCGAAAAACCAAAAGAAAAGAAAACCCAAAAAAGCAGGCCAAATGCTTCAACCTTCGTCAAAGTCTGAGAGGGAGAATTGTGCTCAGTTGTAGAGTTCTCCCCCTTTGGGAAGCCGGGAACACTCCAAGAAGCAGTCAAAGGAACAAACCCCAAGTGTGCCGAGTGAATGACCACCGGTGGTCAGCTCTGGGGCGGCGGTGGAGCACCAGCTGGGAGCCGCGATGGAGACGGTTCAAAGTTTGTTTGTTTTTTTTGTTTTTTACATTCGACAATGTTAGTTATTTGAAAAGGAAGGAAAGAAAATATAAAAAAAGATTGTTTTCTCTCAGAAATGTGGTGGAAAATTCAATGGAGAAAAATAATGCGATAGAAAAATATTGACTTGAAAAAAGAAAGAAACAAATCCAGAAAGATTCAGGACATCAGAAAGAAGGAACAAGGAACTTAAATGAAATAAAAACACCAAAGAAAAGAAAAAAAAAAATGTAGATTCACTTTTCCAAGAAGGTGGACCAAAGTTGAAAACAATGAGGTATATAGTTGGATGGGAAATCTTCAACACACACACGCACACTGTTTCTCATATGCTCCAACACCCCACACACCATAGTCGCCCAGGACTGGTGCTCAGGTCCCACAACTTGGTGCCGTGTCCTGGATGGTGTGGCCCAATAGGCAGCCTGACAAGGCTCTACCAGGGTGGATGGACGATTGAGAGAGAGGGAGAGAGGGAGGAAGGGAGGGAGGGAGGGAGGATGAAGGGATGAGAGGAGTGAAAGGTGGAGAGGTGGGACTAGGGCTGCAGATTAAGGGTGAACTTCCACTGTTGCGTGAGCGAGGGGCTGCACACCTCCACGGTCAGCCCCCCCGTGCGAGCCCCTCGGCTGTCCAGGCACAGGTTACTGCCTACGTGCCGCAGCTTGGCGTTGCTCTCAATCTGCTCCCATTTCTACACACACACAGAGAATCAAAAACACAAACATGTTAAAAGATATACCCAGGGCTCATGGCATTTTTATTAGGCTGTGTGTATGTATGCGTCAAGCAATGGTCCAGCACAGTGTAGTGGGGATCTTGAATCCCTATCCGTTTTATAGTTTTACACAGGAGGTACTCAGAGTGTGGAATGGAATCCAGTTTCTTGTAGAAATCAAGCTCTCACATTAAAACCTTTCGGTCAGACCATGATGATGAGATTTGGTCTGAAGAAAAAAAAATAATAAAATCGGGTGGCGGTGGTCGGGGATTTTAACCAGGGGTCAATGGAGGGTCACTTAAAATGAAACAACCATTTAACAGCTTGTCACTAATGGACGGACTGATGTATCATTCCTGGCAGGAGCTGCAGGGGCTGTGGCCCGGAACTGGACCCCATCTGGCCCAGACACAGAGCTGCCCGCTAACTACAGTAGGTATTTTCCGGACTATAAGTCGCACTTTTTATATATATATATATATATATATATATATATATATATATATATATATATATATATATATATATATATATATATATATATATATACACACACACACACACCATAGTCGTATATATATATATATATATATATATATATATATATATACATACATACATACATATACACACACACACTACTATGGTGTGTGTGTATATATATATAAAAAGTGTGACTTATAGTCCGGAAAATACGGTAATGAGGCCACTGACCAATATATATATATATATACACACACACGACTATGGTATGGTGTGTGTATATATATATATATATATATATATGTGTGTGTGTGTTTTTTCCTCTTCATGACACATTTTTTGACTGGTGCGACTTATACTCCAGTGCGACTTATAGTCCAGAAAAATACGGTAGTATTTCACACGCACAATTGAAAGGCCTTCTACTTTTTGTTCTCTAGGGGAGCGGTGGTTGTTGTGATCGATCGCATCTGTGCTCGGCTCGCTCACCTGCCGGCTGTCGTTTTCCCTGCAGCCCTGCAGTTTGATTTGCGATCCTGCCGTGCGGTCCACCACCGTCAGGCACAGATCCATGTGCTTCACCGACTTGTCCTTGGTTAAGGCCCACTCCTGATGCAGAGGACACAAACCAGGAGGTGAGAGCGTTCCAACAGAAGCGTGCGCACACACACACAGCCAACACCCACACGGATCCACACAAGCCCACGTGAAGGCACAAACAAAAGAAGTCACATCATTGAACGCCTCCACAGACATGCCCTTCCAACAGAAACAGAACACATATTAACACACACACACACAGGTACATCATGAAAAAATAAGCTGAATACATACACACTTAACAATTCAGAAAGCAATATAATTACAGGAAAAAGGTAATCAGATGCCCCTACATAAGTGGATTAAAGGGAAGCTGTAGCTGTAGCTAATAATAATAATATTCTACAGCATTTCTCCCTGTTACGTTTCCATTAGCGCTTCATGAGGCTCAGCTATTCAACACGGACTGTTTGCTCTTTCAATAACATTCACAGCCTTCAGGCACAGTTAGCTCATGTCAGAGCTACAATGCCTCCATCAAAGGGAAAGAGCCTAGAGCTGCCTCTTGAAGAACTTACTGCACATGTGAAGCGTGACAAGTCATTTGATTTGATCTCAAAACAGAGGTCCTGCAATGAATGCTCTGGAGAAGGTTTGAGATCAGATCTGTGGCACTATGGAGCAATAAAGAGCTTGGATTTATAAAGATGCAGAGGGGACCTTAGTGGCAACAAAAATGTTGTGAAAGACCAAAGAATCTGTAGAATCTGTGGCTTAAATCTACCCACAAAGAATCTGCACCAAAGCTCACTAAGTGTGGGGGGCTCAGTACATGGGGTGTGGGGTATAAAAATAGTGGACATGTGCCCAGTATGGACAGATCCAAAGATGGACTTCGATCCACTGACCCATCCAGTGATACTGTCTGCATCTCTCGGAAAGCCTGCCTATTCACAGGCTATTCATTACCTGAAACCTACCAGGGGCATTATGGCCTTACGAGCATAGCCTACACTTAGCTTGAGCTCAATAGATCAACACAGGCTGAGAATCAGTGACTATTACATGGCAACTTGACACCTGCATATACCAATTATGGAATATAAACAGTGAAAAAAAAACACCACTGCAGTGCTCTCCCTGATTGTGGCAAAAAGCAGCCCTTACGTGACACCCACGAGAGTGTGTGTGTGTGTGTGTGTGTGTGTGTGTCTCTTGTGTACAAGACCACCTGCGTTTGACGGACCACCACACCCAGCAGATCACCCCTGTGCATCCTCCACCTCAGCTGGAGAAGACAAAGTTAGAAAGGGGTCTGTACCTGCGCTCGCAAAGGTACCTGATTGCCTCCGGCGTTATGGCACTCATAGACGCCCACCACCCCGTCGGCAAAGTGGCCCAGTGTGTCCAGGCAGTTGCTGCCCTGCTGCAGGGCCCCGAACGCGATGTCCTGGTGGTCAGGAACCCTGCCGGAGGGGGGAGGCGAGAAGGTAAAGATAATGAGTAAATCATGGGGGTGTTCTTACTGATGCCATTGGTGGGACCCATCAACAATACTAAGAAACAAACAAAGAAGGTAAACAGTGCATGGACTACTTTAGCCTCTTCCCAGTTTCCTGGAATCAGAACACACGATTTCCGAACGGGAAAAGTCTTGTGCATCTGAATGTAGATTTTGAAAGAACACATATTTATAGATCAAAGAATAAAAGGAGGACTTTGTAAACCAAAATATTTATTTTAATTAAAAAAGGGAGTGGGCAGCAGCTATTTTGGCCAGTCCAGTCCTTGGCCAGATGAAAAACAACCCTAATGGCTTGAGGATATGGCTTAACGCCTGCAGAGAAACACAGGACTCATGGGAGAAGGAGAATGTTGGCCATTGTCTACATGATCCATGGCTGACAAGATGTTTCCATAAACACATCCACGTCAATCATTTATTGGCCAGCAATGTGGCTGAATCTCGTGTGGTAGTGGCTGGCGTGGCGTGGCGTGGCGCGTCCGTACCGTAGCTCTGGGTAGACGTGCTCCAGGTACCACTTGAAGGGCTGGCAGCCCAACCTCTTCTTCATCTCCAAACGACTCTGAATGCTTCAGGCAAGAAAAGGAAGACGGTTAAGCTCAGGTCCAAACAATACAGATGCCTTGATGCACACCCCTTCACATGTATGCCTTTATTGGAATGTTGTTTAGTAGAATTCACTTATCTTGATGACATGAACACATGAAGTGGGGGATACATACTTGCCGTAGGGCACGTTTCGGGCTGAAGGCACAGCTGCGTAGTAAAAGTTCTTAAATTCGTCCATCCACACTTCAGCTGCTCGCCTTGTGTTCCTGCACAAAAACAAACGTGTTAGGAAGGGCTTAATCACTACACAGACATGAACGTATTACTGCAAGCAATCATAAAATAGTAAAATGTAGAATGTGCAACTATATGGCTGGACCAGTTAATGTCCTGCAACAATGCATCCACTCAGTTCTTAGTATCAGTTCTTTCTCTTAGACCAGTGTCCATCTCTGCATGGATTTTGTCAAAGTCCTTTTAGGCAAGTCCATCCACTCGGCGGCCATATTGCAACACATTTTGGGCACTTATCGGGCATCTATTTTGAGCAGAACTGTGCATGCTCAAGGCTTCACAACACCAACCTCGCTCTAGCGTGTGTTCACAACACATCACGATTGGCACAATGTATTCATATGTCGACTTTTTGCAGCGAAAGGGGCGGGATATGTATAGACAACTGCCATATTGGCATTATGAACTAAACCCATGCCTATCTATCTATTTTTTGAGTGTTGCGTCTCCTCGTGAGAGTAGAAGTCTCTGATTTTGGCCTGCAGTTCTGCCACTTCTTCACATTCACCACTAGAGGTCCCCATCTACCAGCTCCCACTTACACACACACACACACACACACACTCTACAACACCTCATTATTCACCAAATGCTCTGGGGAAAGTGAGAGGAGAGGGCTGAGAAAACCAAGCCCATCTGTATTCTGGTAATTGTCTCTGGCGTACACTCGAGTGTATTTGCTTGCTTGTTTCCCCCTGCTGTGATTTGTGCAGATGTGGTCTTAAGGGCTCCAAGGAGGGAACTGGGGAAGATTTCCAGTGGATCATTATCAGGTCCTAAGTCTTCTACTCTGGTGATGTTGCCATAGTTCTGGTCGCCGTGGTGATGAAAAGAGAGAGTGGGTTACCTGGCGAACACAGTTCCGCTGCCACCTGGAAAGGTGTAAGGATGCTGCTTGCGGAAGACGTGGCCGACGCGACTGCAGGGGATGATCTCAAGGCTCCCGCCGCACTGCCACACACGAAACGAGATCTCTGCAGGAGACACACACACACACACACACATAGACATGAGAACACACTCAGACACATAAAATGTACCCGTATGTGCACAAGTGTCCTTGCACACACACACACACACACACACATATATACGCAAAATATCAAATCATTTGCTGTGCAAGTACACATGTATGAGTCACACACCTTGCCAGCCTACTCATCATGTAGAACTCAAAAAATCCCCATTTCATCCTCTTTCTGTCATCCATTTTGAAAAGTCACGAGTTGGCCCGGTGCAAAACATTTTCCGTGGCAATAGAACGCCGAAAAGAAGTGCTGTGTTTGTGGAAACAGTCTCTCCACTGCCCTCTCCGTCCAAGAACACAGACATGAATATTTATACATGCCCATCTCCCTCAAACTCCCCTCTATGTGCCACCAGTAGCTTTTAACATGCCAAGCCTTATACTGGTGCCCCTGACCTCCTTTCCAACTGTACCAGTCTAAAGACTGACTTTTCTCTCTCAGTAGTTGGCCTTGTTTGGGACCCTGCCTCAGGCAAGAGCTTGGAGTGGTTGGGGGGGAGGGGCACAAAACAAAACAACTGCTTGAGAGGATGGGTTTGAAAAAGCACACACACACACACACACACATCCTTCAGGAGATGCTTTTGACATTCTTTCCGTAAGATATTCTTTCCACTTGAACTGCAGCTAAGACCTGCCACATCATGTTTCCTGTGCTTGCAGAGAGGAAGGCAAGGTAGGCTAGACGTCAAGCAGGAGTTGCTCAACACCATGTTCTATACTGTAGGCACTACTGAGCAAGGTAGAGATACTATAGACATACACCCTACATATTATATAATATAATATATGTGTGTATTATTTGCCACTGAAGCTCTCTACCCTTTGGCTATTCTTCTGATTTACATTTGTACAGTATGTGGAATAGATCGATCTGTATAACTGGGTCATGTGTTAATGCTCTGGATACTTGATGCTAACAGGCACTGAGTGCGAATGTGCATTTCCTTACCGAGGTTTTCTCCTCCCCACACGTCCATCATCATGTCATACTTCCCCAGCTCCTCAAAGTAGCCCTTGTCCATAACAAACAGGCCGCCAGCGATCATGGGGGTCCTGCAAAGGAAGGCCGAGAGACTAAAAAAAGGGACAAGAGCACACGGCACGCATTCTGACAAATCAAAAATAGACAAAAAGAAGAAGAAACAGCTGACATGGCCCTGGAGAGCCCTCACAGTGTCCCAGCAGCTCTTAGCCACAGAGCACTCCCACTCAGCCTGGGCCCTGATGATGAAAGACAGCTTTGTGGTACCCGATCCCCCCCCCCCCAAAGCCTAGCTGTCCTAATTAAAGGGAAGGCATCGGAGGGAGGCTATTTGGTTCCTCGCTCTCTGAAGAGGGAACTGACTGAGCCTTCGTTTGGAAGTGCTTTGGCTCTCATCTTGGGGAGGGTTCCTCTGAGGTGCGCTCTGGTGGCTTTTTGTTTTGGTTAATCTGCCATGCGTAATGACTCCGTTTTGGCGATCATTAGCCCCCCCCCCCCAAGGCTTGGCAGAGAGGGATCAGGGGCTGGATGGGCAAAGAGGCCTGGACCGCTATCGGCTCAAGTGAAAAAGTGCAGCATCATGCCAAGTTAGCTCCCCTGATAAAGGTATTGGCCATCTGCGAACAACATCTGCACAATATCACAATCTGAAGGCCAATGCATTCATAACACAGTTCACAGCAGAGAGGAAACAATGACACAGCAACAAAATCCCTTGCTCGTGCAGTTAGGTTGGGTAATCCCTCTTTTGTCTTGTACATCTGTATTCACACACAAACATTTAGGTTTCTGTACGTAGGCGTGCTGTTTGGCTGCAGTCATACACCTGGGATTTGATCCCTAACACACCCTTCCTATGACCCTCCTGCTACTGTTAAATGGGCTGAGCCACTATACTTCCCATCAGAAATAACACTGGTTATTAAGTAAGGGATAATGTATAGAACACCGGTCATTATGGGGAAAATAAGTCCCGACAGGGCGAACCGGACCCCGATGCGCCAGCGGAGGGGTCTTGTTTTGCCCTGAAGGGACTTATTTTCCCATGATGACCGGCGTTCTATACATTATCCCGCTTATTATACAGCTATTTGCCAAAACGAAAAAATAAACTCCATGATATGTCTCTTTACATTTATTTGTTACCGTTTCGTCGTGGCTTTTGCTGAGAAACAAATAGTTCGCAACACACGCTGAACTTGAATCAAACATTCTTTAGAACACAGCTGATCAACCGTCTGCTTTCACTTTTGAATGAAGTTCCAAGCACAAACTCCGTTGCCATTGACAGCGGTCATTCTTGTTTTCAGAGGTCCTTTCCCAAGAAATAATGACCGCTAGAACTTTCGGAAATCCCATTCAAGTCAATGGAGCATTCTACTTGCATTGTGAAGAGCCGTATAATAAAATATAATAGCATATGACCCTGCCTTCAATCCTGCTGGTCCTAAAACAAACATACATTTTTGCATTCGTCTGGTGAGGCTGCTCTCTGATGTGCTGAATCTGACACAGGATTAGGGATGGATCCCTGTGGCATGTCAACATTGAAAAACCTCAAACAAGCTGCCAAACAGACTGTCATGGCAGGTATCCAGGCCGGCCAAAAGGGTCCTTCTGAAGCAAAACTGAATAAATAAACAAAAGCTGCCTCCAATGTCTCCTTTGGGGGGCTTCTTGCATCCTTCCAGCTGTCAGATTTGGACTTTCTAAGCCCTCTATTCTACCGAGCCAGGACACTGAACACCGGCTCAGACACGATGCCTCAGTCTCTCCCCACCCCTGTCTCACACACACACGCAAATGCACACACACACACACACACACACACACACACACAGAGCTCTCTCTGTTTACAGCGTGCGTGTTCCTGATAAATTATTTGTAGAGGTGAGCTAGCCAGGAGGTGCAGACAGCTGGCGTTGGCACGCAGCGTGGCGTGGCATGGCGTGGCGTGGCACGGCGAGACGAGCCGGGCTCTTACTTGATGGGGGCGATGGGGTTGCCCTGGCGCGCTCGCCGCTGCTCCAGGGTCATGTAGTCCCACTTGAAGACCAGGTTCCAGTCGAAGCCTGCAGAGGGGGAGATAAGAGGTGGAGGTTTACTGGGCTTCGCAAGAGAGAAAAAAGCTTGGTGGCTTTTTTAGTTGGTGGCTTTGAGCTTCTAACACATTATCGTCTGGAAGTCTTCAAAGTGGGGGGAGGGGGGGTAAGCAGGGAGAAGTTCCAAAGATAAAATATAAACTCCAACCACAGGGCCAACAGGCTAAAAAAAACGAATATATAATGATACAGGAGTTTTTTGTCAGTCTATTCATTCAGGATGTCAACTACATACATGGAGCTTTTATAGCCTTGCAGTCCATAGGCATCCTTAGCTCACATACCGAGTAAAAAGCCACACACACAGACAAAAACATCATTCATCAGGATAACTTGACATCTGCATACAAATAAACACATTCAGACAAACACTTTCTTCACACAGCTGGACACAGTTGTCAACACCTGATCCTGTCTAACAATCCAGTCAAAGACAAAACAGAGCTGGTGTGGTGCCTAGAGGGCTGGTGTGGTGCCTACAGGGCTGGTGTGGTGTGTGCCTACAGGGCTGGTGTGCCTACAGAGCTAGTGTGGTGTGTGCCTACAGGGCTGGTGTGGTGTGTGCCTACAGGGCTGGTGTGGTGTGTGCCTACAGGGCTGGTGTGGTGTGTGCCTACAGGGCTGGTGTGCCTACAGGGCTGGTGTGCCTACAGGGCTGGTGTGGTGTGTGCCTACAGGGCTGGTGTGCCTACAGGGCTGGTGTGGTGTGTGCCTACAGGGCTGGTGTGCTGTGTGCCTACAGGGCTGGTGTGGTGTGTGCCTACAGGGCTGGTGTGCCTACAGGGCTGGTGTGGTGTGTGCCTACAGGGCTGGTGTGCCTACAGAGCAGACACAGTGTGCTGCCATTTCTAGAACACTTCAGTCACTTTCAAACCCTTTCCTTTATTTCCCACTGCAACTAATGGGGCATTAAAGACACAGTCTCTGTCAGTGTCTGGCTCTCCTCTCCTCTTCTCCCCCTCTTCTCTAGTCTCCTCCTCCTCCTCCGCGCAGGGAGAGTTAATTAGGCCTGTATGTGTGTGAGTTTTTTGTCAGTTGATTAGGCCTGTATGTGTGTGAGCAGGCAGCGCTTGCCGTGCTCTCTTAACACAATCAGTCTCCTTTCCCCAGACAAATCGATCAATCCATCGGGCCTCTTCCCTCCCCCAAAATCTTTATTTTTTTGCCCCCGAAGATTCGTTATGCTCTTACACGAGCCCAAGAACACACGCCCACTAGCATTCTCCCCTCATCAGTCACACACCCACACACACAAACAGTTACATCGATACAATTATCCCAACACACACGCATGTACACACATGAAAGCATGTGTGAGGACCCAAATACACACACACACACACAATAGAGGCCAAGATTAGGGGAATGTGTGGGGGAGTTCCTCTAAGGGAATACAATGTGAATCTGAGGGGCAGGAGGAAATGGTGAAGGATGAGTAAATGCAGCATTGGGGCACAAGCCACACACCTCCTTTGAGATCCGCAGACGCACCCACATACTGGAAGTTATCCATGTTGATCACGTCAATGATGGGGGAGACGACGCGTGACTTGTCCTGAGAGAGAGAGAGAGAGAGAGAGCGAGCGAGCGAGAGAGAGCGAGAGAGAGAGAGAGAGAGAGAGAGAGGAGAAAAAAAAAACAGGATGAGAGGAAACCAGCTCTGCGTGAAAACTTCAAAAGAGGCTGGGTCCCAACTGGGTCCAACAATGGGCAATCACTCACACTCCTGTCACTACATATGACACTGACACACACACACACACACACACACACACACCACAGTCACGTATGCCCACAGACCGTAAGAGTGGGTACACAGATGGCCTCAAACAAGTTAAAATACTGGGAATTCAATACTGGGCTTGTGCTGAACAGATGTATTCCAGGAGCAATAAAGGATTAGTAGCCCTTTGGCTAAAATTAGACTAGAAATGACCCATAGTAATCCAGGTATAATGAAGTAGCACACAGGAGTCTGTCCACAGCAGTGAATATTCCATCTCTGCCCTATTTCTCAATGTTTCATTTACTCAAAGTGGAAAAATTGTAAATGTCAGATTATGCAGTGTAGCCCAAATTTGCTTTTAATTTATGGGGGCCGGGTCCAGCCAAGCCACAAATAGATTTTCATGAATAACTGGACAGTCTGCTGAGAATGACATAACACACGTACACATTACATCATTTCAGAACAAGTCGTTTCTGCAGTACTGCAATATTTCTTCAGCAGTGCGATTTACGTGAGAGTGTGTGTGTGTGTGTGTGTGTGTGTCCAACTATGTGTCAACGGTGTGCAACCAATGGCCCCATATAAATGGTGTGTGACTGCAGTCCATCATCTGCTAGCTGAGGTATGAGCTGCAGAGTCTCAGTTGAAAAAGAAAAGCTCTGTTCAGTCCAAGCGGAGTTTTAATGAATTGAAATCTTATCATTGTCTGCGTCAGCCGTCTGATAATTAGCCCTTCCTCTGCTTGAGGGACAGTAGAGGCACTTCATCAAAGAGAGAGAGAGAGAGAGAGAGAGAGAGAGAGAGAGAGAGAGAGAGAGAGAGAGAGAGAGAGAGAGAGAGAGAGAGAGAGAGAGACAGAGAGAGAGAGAGAGAGAGAGAGAGAGAGAGAGAGAGAGAGAGAGAGCAAGCCTGTGTGTGTGTGTGTGTGTGAGTGCATGCAAGCCTGGATGTGTGTGCAAGCCTGTGTGTAAGCGTGTGTGTGTGTGTGTGTGTGTGTGTGTGTGTGTGTGTGTGTGTGTGTGTGTGTGTGTGTGTGTGTGTGTGTGTGTGTGTGTGTGTGCGCGCGCGAGTATGAGCGTGTGTGTGCGCATGCGTGACGATGTGTACGTGTATTATCTTGCTGGGTGTGGGCCAAACAGGATGTGTCTCCGGGTGCTAGTGGTTTGTTTGCCTCTACAAACACACACTTTCAACACACATGCTACCTCCCTAAACACACAGAGAGAGACAGAGAGACAGAGAGACAGAGAGAGAGAGAGACAGAGACAGAGACAGAGACAGAGACAGAGACAGAGACAGAGACAGAGACAGAGACAGAGACAGAGAGAGAGAGAGAGAGAGAGAGGAGAGAGAGAGAGAGAGAGAGAGAGAGAGAGAGAGAGAGAGAGGAGAGAGAGAGAGAGAGAGAGAGAGAGAGAGAGGAGGCAGAGTGAGTGAGTGTATGTGTGAGTGTGTGAGCATCTTGGCAAGCGTACTGGTTTATTGCCAGAGCTCCACAAGCCCATCTCCCCTACTGCAGAGTGACATGTCAACGAACTTCTTATCTGTCCATCGACACCTGTCCATCTACTTACCTGACTACATACACTATGTCTGTATCTGACTACACACACACTATGTCTGTACCTGACTACACACACTATGTCTGTACCTGACTACACACACTATGTCTGTACCTGACTACACACACTATGTCTGTACCTGACTACATACACTATGTCTGTATCTGACTACACACACACACATACACTATGTGTGTACCTGACTACATACACTATGTCTGTACCTGACTACATACACTATGTCTGTACCTGACTACATACACTATGTCTGTACCTGACTACATACACTATGTCTGTACCTGACTACATACACTATGTCTGTACCTGACTACATACACTATGTCTGTACCTGACTGCATACACTACACTATGTCTGTACCTGACTGCATACACTACACTATGTCTGTACCTGACTGCATACACTACACTATGTCTGTACCTGACTGCATACACTACACTATGTCTGTACCTGACTGCATACACTACACTATGTCTGTACCTGCCTGCATACACTACACTATGTCTGTACCTGCCTGCATACACTATGTCTGTATCTGCCTGCATACACTATGTCTGTATCTGCCTGCATACACTATGTCTGTATCTGCCTGCATACACTATGTCTGTATCTGCCTGCATACACTATGTCTGTATCTGCCTGCATACACTATGTCTGTATCTGCCTGCATACACTATGTCTGTATCTGCCTGCATACACTATGCCTGTATCTGACTACACACACACTATGTCTGTGTCTGACAACACACACTATGTCTGTATCTGGCTACATACAATACACTATGTCTGTATCTGACTACATACACTACTGTATGTCTGTATCTGACTACATACACTATGTCTGTATCTGACTACACACACTATGTCTGTAGCTGACTACATACACCTATGTCTGTAGCTGACTGCATTCCACACACTGTCTGTACTTGTCCATTTAGCTACTCATGTTTTTGAGATGGATAGAGAGATCTGGAGATCTACACCAACACCACTGCTGTCTATACATTCTTCAGCTGGGCACTCTGCCTGCCTGCATGACTGTCTCTCAATCTGCACAGCACTCTGATAAGTGCTCCTTTGGGCCACCTTGGATCTATCTTTACATCCATGTGTTCTCCTGCCCTTCCTCCCTCCCTCCCTCCCTTCAGTGTGTGTGCGTGTGTGTGTGTGTGTGTGTGTGTGTGTGTGTGTGTGTGTGTAAAAAACACCTTTACTGTGGCAGCCGTGTTTTTTGTGCAGCTCTACAGGCTGGGAAGAGAAAGCAGTGGGCAGACAAAGCCCTGAGTCAGCAGAACGTGTACCTAACCACACACACAAATAAACGGTTTACTAAACCTGGAGTATTGTGCAAACAAAGCTGACGGATTTTGTTTGTATTTCTGTGGGTCTGTGTCCATGTGTGTGTAAGTATTTGTGCAACCTTGTGTACCTGTGTGTGTGTGTGTGTGTGTAGATAAGTAAGGATGAGAGTGAAAGAACATAGCTGGCATGGAGGCCTCATGGGAGGGGAAAACACATAAGCTGAAGGCATATCTGATGGCACAACAAGTCAAGAGAGGCTCCAGAGATGAAGAGGAGTGTACAGTACAGTATGTGAGTGTGACAGGGTGAGTGTGGCCATGAGGTGGCCAGAGAGAGAGAGCATGTCCATGTCACAGAGGCACGCGGGGAGAGACAGGAAAGGAAGCGGACACTGGGTGTGCATGTGACGACACTTGTGTATTTCCCCATTTCTATGCTTTCATATGTAACTGTGCTGTGTTTCAGTGTGTGTGTGTGTGTGTGTGTGTGTGTGTGTGTGTGTGTGTGTGTGTGTGTGCGCTGACCTCTGCCACCCGCTCCAGTAACGGCTCCAGCCAGTGCTCGTTGCACTCGCAGTGGCTGTCCAGGAAAGTGAGGACCCCGGACGTTGCGGCGTCCGCCCCCCTCACCCGCGAGCGCATCAGACCTGGACAAGACAGCAGAGCAGAGGATAAGTCTTACACAACCCCCACCAGCACACCCAAACCCACTCACTCACTTTATTTCCTCAACTCATTGTCATGCCTGTGGCATGCGAGTTCCTCTCCTTGTCTTGTTGTTAGTGAGACTTGAACAGATCACCTTCCCACAGTGTGACACAGTAAGACCTCAGAGAGCAGTGGGTGGACTCCGCACTGGACCCAGATTTGACCCCTGTCAGTTCTGGCCAGTTCAGTTTTCTGATTTTCTTAGTTCTTAAAATATAAAATGCATTCTACCTATACGTATAGCACAGTGTTTCTCAAACTTTTTCAGCCCAAGGACTACTTAATCAATATAAAAAAACAAAAAAAAAAAAAACACAAGTAGAGTGTTTACACAATAGGCCTACTCAATGAACCACCTTGCTTATTGTCTTTGCATTTTGCTTATTGTGTCAGGAGGATTTATATGATTTAAACTGGCATAGCTTACATAGGCAATGTTGCAGAACTGTTTGGATTTACATACAAGTTGGGTTCAATATTGAAAACAACTCATCTATATTATATTTAATCACGTCTGCTCGCAGACCACTTGGGATAGCTTGCGGACCACACTTTCAGAAACACTGGTATAGCACATTAATAATATATCAACAACACACAACCATACAGTATGTGTACACAACTACAGTATGAACCCTACCGACTTTGAAGCAAACTTTGGACTGATGACACATACTTTCTGATGACTAAACAAGTGGTTACATGAGTCGACTGCCGGGGCCTGATCCTACCCTTTAATGACCCACTTCCTGAAAATGACTCTCCTAGCATGCCATACTGAGCCAATAAACAGCCATATAATTAGCATATCTTTGACAGACATTTCGTGAACCTGCTGCGTTTGCATATTTTAAATTGTACAGGAGGTTGGGGGGGGGGGGGTTGCTGCTGACAGCGGCTAGGCATTTCATAGACTCTCTGCTCTCGCAGGTTAACAAGCTCAACAAATTTATGAGCTGTTTATGCCCAGCACATGTCCAGAACACAACTCCGACTTCAAGGGGATGGAGAAGGTCAATATCCGCTCTGAGGACCTCCGACAGAGGAAATTGAGCTGTGCAAAGATAGCAATAGTGCACACTTCAGAACAATGGCCTGGTCTCTTTGGCTGGGTTACAGATGCGCACTTTATAGGGTAGAAATACAGTCTCCTCTCTCCTCTCACCACATATCCCACAAACACACTCCAAATAAGCTATTTCTGTAACAAAACTGGCCATTGTTTAGCAGTGGCTATTTTCTCCTTCTCCATAAACTGGTGCGCCGCTGTTCTTTATGGGGATCAGTCTAATAGAAAAGGAATGCCAAGACTCAGACTTTTGGGTCTTTACTTGGACTTGACAGCTGTTTGATCTATAAATATTTGTTCCCTGATTTCCAAAATGCGTGACTCAAATAGGCTTTTCATGTGAAGGGATCTGTCTACAGGTTGATGAGAGGGAGGCTTATTTTGCCCATGCATAACTTTGTTTGCCAAACCAACAGATTTTTTGCCTGAAATCTCATACCTTCTCGACGATCGTTTCGAAGGATCCGGACTTTTTCTATTTTTCCCAACAAAGCCCCATCTTCAGCTGTAAACATAAACAGGAGTCATTACCTGAAAGCTGTGGCAACAAAGAGAGAAGAGACGCAGAGACTGTGGCAGAAAAGTACAGTTAAGACACAGCAAAGCCATTACGACATCATTACTGTCGAGTGAGGACAGCTTCAAAAACCATCAAGGACTATGAGGCACTGAGAAAGACAAAAGGGTGCGACATAAAAGGTTGGAGGCAAGCTAGGAACACAGAATGAACTCCACCCAAGAATACATGATACAGATATACAACAGCATCTATACATGACACAGATATACAACAGCATCTATTTAATCATCAAAAGCCCAAAGAGGAGAAGGAAAGAAAAAATAAAACTGCACAGCGGCCTGAAGAACAAGTGGGCAGACACGTTGTTAGAGAGAGAGAGCGAGCGAGAGAGAGCGAGAGAGCGAGAGAGCGAGAGAGCGAGAGAGAGAGAGAGAAAGAAAGAAAGAAAGAAAGAAAGAAAGAAAGAGAGCGAGAGAGACATATCCAATGAGCAGAGGCTCTGGAGCTTCTCACGCCCTGTGGCCCAGGTGGGGGGTAGTGGATGAAGGAGGGCTGGGGCTAGAAGAGCTGTGTGGATGAACAGGTGATGAGAGGTGGCGGTAGGATAAACCCGCTTCACCATGGAGGGCTAACGAGGGACACTCACGGTTGTCACTGTAATCGTCCACCAGGATGATCTCCTTGATTAGGGGTGGGGGGCTCTTCTTCAGCACGCTAGAGAGAGAGGGACAGGAGGAGACAGAGGGGAGGAACGAAGAGTACAAGAGTCCGAGTGAGAGGTCAGGGTCAACCACTGGACAGGAACTGTGAAAAAATCTTCTGGAGAAGTGAAGACGACGTGACTACAGGAAGAATCTATTGTGTTTGTGTTTATAAACATTTGATGCAAAATAAATTCCTGAAGAGAACAAAGTGTTTTCTGAACACAAGCACAAGAATGCGTGTTCGGGCATGGGGGTCAGACCACTTTGCTA
This sequence comes from Alosa sapidissima, assembly GCF_018492685.1. Taxonomy (NCBI): domain Eukaryota; kingdom Metazoa; phylum Chordata; class Actinopteri; order Clupeiformes; family Clupeidae; genus Alosa; species Alosa sapidissima. The sequence goes on along the minus strand of NC_055972.1, from coordinate 10,778,665 downwards.
TGTGTGAGAGTGTGTGTGTGTGTGTGTGTGTGTGTGTGTGTGTATGTCCGTGAGAGAGATTGTTTATTTATGGGCATGTCTTGAAAGTAGTCTTGGAAGATGTTTGCTTCCAAGTACAGGTTCTACACATGTTCCATGTTTAGATGTACGAGTGTGTGTGTGTGTGTGTGTGTGTGTATGTCCGTGAGAGAGATTGTTTATTTATGGGCATGTCTTGAAAGTAGTCTTGGAAGATGTTTGCTTCCAAGTACAGGTTCTACACATGTTCCATGTTTAGATGTACGTGTGTGTGTGTGTGTGTGTGTGTGTGTGTGTGTTCTCACCTGACCACCGTACGCAGCAGTGCTGATCGGGCCTCATTGTGGAAGGTGATCACCACACTAGATGCTGGCAGGTCTTTCTTCCACTGTTTGTGGCGACAGCTGTGATTGACAGAGAAAAGCAGACCTCAGACTTGTGCATCACATTCCACACCAATTTATTCAGTAGACAGCGTCTCCACAGCAACATGCTAGACAGGACAGGTATACGTTATACCAGCATGTGGCCTGCTCGGGAATCGAACCCGTGACCTTGGTGTTAGCATCTTGCCCTACCAGCAGAACTACTGCAAACTCATCCATAATGTATCAGTGCTTGTGAGTACAGAACGAGCTCTTGCATAAGTATATTTAAGTATTTAAAACAGGTCTGTTGTGGACATGGTGAAAGCATTCATTGCTACCGTAGCCGCCAACCATAACGTTCTTTTGTTCCTAGGCCCTGTCACAACACTGGAGACTGAACTGGAATCCAATGGAAGGGTGCGTCTACCCTTACAGAAGTGGAGACGGAGACCCATATCAAGTCCAAATCAGGGCCATCCGTATTCTGGAGTCTGGTGCTATTCAGCTCACAGGGTGGGAGACACTAAGTGTGGGTTTGTGAGTCTGAATGTCAAAAGCTCAGCTTAACAGGCCACCCCAGGCCGTGCCCGTGTGGAGAGCATGCCCACACAGCAGGGAGGAGCAGTGGGGTACGTGTGGGGTATTAGAAGGGTGCGCGTGGGGTATTAGAGGGGAGCTCCGGTCCGGAACGCTCCTGTGACGCTTCTGTGCAGACGAGTGACAGCAGATAGTCATGCATGCGTGACCCAACATCCTCCTCACACATGCCCGCATGCTCTCACACACACACACACACACACACACACACACACACACACCCCCTATGCACTCATTCTCGCATACAGACCACATGAACACACACCCTTAGTCCCCACACACACACACACACTCTGGGAGGTTTTAATTTGACAGGAAGGGCTAATCCTCTAGAGCCAAGCTGCTGTGTGCTCTAGTTAGGTCAAGAGTGTGTGTGTGTCTTTCTCTCTCTGTGTGTGTGTGTGTGTGTGTGTGTGTGTGTCTGTGACTTGAAATTGGCAGACACCAATTCGCATATGGGTGAATCCAAATGAGAGGAAGAGACAAAGACAATGAGAAAGCGTGAGTGTGAGCAAGAGAAATGATTTACTCTCCTATACTGTAGCTGAGCTCAAGAGAAATGATTTACTCTCCTATACTGTAGCTGAGCTCAAGAGAAATGATTTACTCTCATATACTGTAGCTGAGCTCAAGAGAAATGATTTACTCTCATATACTGTAGCTGAGCTCAAGAGAAATGATTTACTCTCCTATACTGTAGCTGAGCTCAAGAGAAATGATTTACTCTCATATACTGTAGGTGAGCGTGAGCAAGAGAAATGATTTACTCTCATATACTGTAGCTGAGCTCAAGAGAAATGATTTACTCTCATATACTGTAGGTGAGCTCAAGGCAGCCAATAAAGTGAATGGCTTACACTACATGAGAAGAGTGTGAAAATGACAAGGAGACAGAGTGCAGCTCTTCCTGCTGTACAATAACAAAGGGAGGATTTCTCGTAACACTCTTTGAAACCCAAATCCACTGTGCCACTTCTCCTTTTTAGACTTACACAACCGCCCCCCCCCCCCCCCCACACACACACACACACTTTTTTCCGCGTCATCTTCACCACACACTTAAACTCAACCCTTTTCCCCCTAAAGTTCCCCAAGTTCATCTTGAATCAGTTCCCAGTCTTGCCATTACGGTGCCAGTCTTAGTCACGGGCCTCATGTCTGTAGTTACTAGCAAAAGTGCTGGTTGTTAACAGAAGTGCCCATTAGACATAAAATGACCACAGTCTGCATTCCTCATGCAAAGAGGGTAAAGCCGCATCTTACTACGACCAAAACCCAATAATCCACATCAAGTCCTAAAAGGTGGCTTACTTAAAGAAAGTGGGGGCGTGGGAAGGGAGTGTGCGTGTTGGGTCAGTTTAGCTGACCTAACTGGAGACCTTACAGATCATGGAGGGCTTTAGTCCTTTCCTCTTACAGGTCTCTAACCAGCCTGGAGAGAGAGGCCAGTTTAGGAGTCCAAGTCCCATAGGCAACGGTGGAGGAGGGATTCTGGACCTCCACGACACTGAGCTGTAGCAGTCTGCCATAGAAAAGAACCTTTCATTCCTAAAATAAGGTTAGGGGAGCACGTGGCACCTCTCCTCCAGGTTCTAGAACTTCCTCTTCTTTTTTTACAGTTGAGGCCCCTGAGTTTGTGCGGTCGCCAAGGCAGCACTCATTTAATCGCGATCAGATGACTTGAAACACATACACTCTCTCTCTCGCTCCCTCACACACACACACAGTCTCTTGTGTTGTGACAGCATAACAGCCACTGTATAAATGAGCCTGCATGATGGCCCAGACAGCTCTCATTTGCTAGTGCTCAGAGTTCTCACACCTCGAACAGACACACACAGACACAGAGACACAGAGACACACACAGACACAGACACACAGAGACACACACACACACACAGACACACAGACACACAGAGACACAGAGACACAGAGACACAGAGACACAGAGACACAGAGACACAGAGACAGACACACACACACAGACACACAGAGACACAGACACACACACACACACACACACACAGACAGGCACGTGGCACCTTGTGTCGTGGCAGCTCATCTTCCTCTCTGTGTACAGATGAGGCCTGGAGGCTTTACCAGCCACGTGAGCGCCAGACAGCACGCCAGCACAGAGGCAACCAGAACAGCCACTTAATACCCAAACCAGCCGCCACACACACACCTCGCCAACAAACACTGGCAAAGAAGAATAGGTAACGGGAGACGCAGAGAGGGAGACAAATGAGACGAACAAGAGGGGAAAGTGAGAGTCTGATGGAGCGCACAGGCTCTGATGTAGATAACGACCACCATTAGAGATTCAGGAAGAAGAGGAAGACAGAGAGGAGCAACACGCCTATGATGGGAGAGATCATGGAGGAGAACTCAAAACCACACAACATGCATCACAACATCATCAAAACCACAACATAAAAATCACATGTAGAGTTTTACATGTCCCAAGGTACTACACGCATGATCGGTCATCAGTAAGCAAGTACAATATACTGGGAGCAGTAGGCTACATAGATACAGTACAGTGTAATTGAGGTTAGGATTAGGTTTAAGATTAAGGTCAATATGAAACCAATATAATAAATAATACAATAATACAACAATAATAAGTACTTACTTGGAAAGCACATCACATCATCAATCCATTAATAATTAGTCTACATAAGAGTAATTCTGTAATAAGCACCAAAATGGAACTGAAAATCACTTTACGGGCCAGGATACCATCACGAGTGGACCCATGTGGGCCTTTCGAGCGCATCCGGCCGTCCCCCGTTGCTGAGCCGGGGCCGGCGTTGCCGTATGCCACACACTTAATTAGAACAGGAGCGCAGCCCGAGTGCCAGACAGCCTCCGCGTCCCCGGTGAGCCGGCGGCTGGCTGTGCCAAAAACATTTCCATTAAGGGCCTGTGGCCTCCTGCCATGTTTCAGGCAACAACAACTGAGGCGCACACACACACACACACACACACACACACACACACACACACACACACACACACACACAAGTCCTAAAACAGTAAACAAAGAGCATGTGTTCCCCGTTACCAAATAGGCATTTGGTCCTACCAAACATGAGGAAGCAAAAAAAGAATGCAGCTTAGGGACAGGAGAGATGGGCTTGCACACGTTCACAGAGTGCATGAGAGCGAGGGAGATGACATTGAAAGTTTTGCATCTCATTAGAAATGAGCCATTGCAGTACAGGGCCTAGTAAGGGATGTGCACACCAGATGACTGACACACACACAAACACACACAGGCACGTGAGAGTGTGCTGACCTGCGTTAAGGAAGAAGACCCTTAAGAGAGAACAAGATACGTTTCCTCAGAATGCACAAACCCCAGGGGAGCCATCACGGGTCAACACTGCATCCTCTAAAGCTAAACAAACAGACGTCCTGGAGACATGGAGGTGACCTGGTCGTGGGCGGCAGGAGCATAGCAAGGCACAGCAAAGCAGCTTCACACTGCACACTGCCCATACCTAGAGGACTCCCTTTGTCCCTCAGCAGGGGTGGAGAGGGAGAATGTGTGTGAATGTGTGCGTGGGGGTGAATTGTGGGACTTGTAGTCTAAGCAGACACAGACAAAGAGGAGCAAGCAGCACGTAAAAAAAGGATCCATTGGGCAACAGTCTTTCGCATCGGACCGAGTCCTCAAGGGCTTAGAGTGAGACTCTGGCGGTGAGCTGACGGCGGTTTTCCACTTCACCGGGTGGCACCACTACTCCTCTGTGGCTGCGGTTTCCAGGTCATTTCTTCAGGCGTGGACGTCTGCGTTTGTCATCAGAGGTAGGCGTTTCGCAATGCCGCCAAGGCTCAAGAATAATTATAATCCAGAGCATCTGCTCAGACAAACAAGCAATATGATCTGTACAATTCCAACCAGGAGCAAAACAACAAAAACAAAAGTAATTGCAGGAGTAAATCACAAGTCAGAGGAGACGACCCTGGGATTCCACAGAGATGGCAGACATTTGGTCCGACAGAGAAGGCCTGTCTGGGGATGAGTCATTAACACAACCAGATGAAATCAGTAAAAGCCACAAACATCTCCCAAATTTTAGATCAGATCTTCCACACTATGTGCACAACATTTTTTCATCTTGGGCAGTGGTCCCCAAACTTTTTCTTCCGAGGGCCAGCTCACTATGCCTGGCTCTAAGAGAGGGCCAGAGACTCGAAGTATATCAGTAGGCCTAACCATAAATAGCTTAGTGCTGTGAACAACAGCAGTGTACCTTAGTTGAATATTCCATTACATTTAATCATAGGCTACTGCAATTTAATACCATTGTTAGCTGTGTTTATGTTGCCATCGTGTCATATCAGTGTAAAATGTAGCTCAAATGAAATAATATTAATAAAAATACTTTTCCCAAAAGCATTCCCAAAAGTATTAGCAGGGATCCCAAAAGTATTTTATTCAAAAATGTGTGAACTCTGAACTCTGTCTTTGCATACACAGCTCAAGTTGTGAACAAGCAATATCCTACTAAGTACTCAAACTATGAGAGTTTTATGAAGTGCTGGCAAAAACATCTGAAATGAACTTTGTGAACGAGTGAATAAAAATAGAAATAATTATCCCAGAAAGTCCCGAAAATATGACTTGATTAGAAGTTAAATAGTTATTAACAATAAATTGATAAACTTCTAGGATACTTTGAGCACTGATGCAGTCAGCATAGGCCTCTTATATTGATTGCAGGTAGGCTTTTATTCAGTTTTCAATGGCAAACGCGAAACAGCGCCAAAACAACCACCAGTGGACAGAAATAGTATTACATGTATACTGTTAACACTCGCCATAGAGAATGAATGGGGGAAATTACAGAGTTTGTAGTTTGGCGATGTCGTACTCCCGTGCGGGCCAGATGCTATATACCACAGACATGTTTTGGGGGGCCACCCAAAATGAGGGTGTATTCGGCCCGCGGGACGTAGTTTGGGGACCACTGATCTTGGGCGTCACACTTCATGCCAGTTTAATCGATGCCATTCTATCTTCAAGGTGACGATGGACTGTTAAAAAATATGATAAAAATCTAAAAATTTAATTTAAATCCTATAACAAAACATATCTAGATAGGAGTGTGGGATTCATTAAAATAACATTTCAATCCCATTACTAAACCTAGCCAACCTTGACCATGCCTAGGCTGGTTAAGAGTATTTTGGGTATTGGATATTTCAATGTGGTAATATGGTGGCAGCATGGAGGGGAGGGTCTCCAGGACACTGGTTTCACTGTTAAGCCTTCATGGAGGTGTAGTGGGCCTAACTTAACGAAACATCGGTGAATGAGGGTGCCCACTTGATAACCCCAATGACATGCCGCATACTATATACTGTTGTTGGATGGGCCATTTGTCTTGTGTTTATGACCATTTGTTGGCGGATTTGTGGGTAGCGTGCTTTTTAAAGTGAATTTGAGTAAGGGCTTCTGAATGTGTTTTTACCTTGGATTTTGGCACAAGGGATTTTAACATCTAATCCTGTGTATTAATGTAATTATCTAGAGAAGAGTGTGAGTTGCAAGTTGAATACAGTTATCAATCATAATTTCCTTCTAAATTGTAAGCAGGTTTGACAGAAGAATCCTATATTCAGATGCATGTGTGCATTGCCCATCATAGTTGTGATGCTTTTCATGCAAACAGAAAGTGTGCCGGTCGACAGGGACGACAAGATGGAAATCTAATTTGGGTGGGAAATGAGCTGTAATTTGTGTCCAGAGGACTCCACCATTTCCATTTACAGACCCCGGCCAGGCCAGGAAAAGTGGGCTCCATTTCCTTGTGATTGCAAAGCCACTACACAGTCCTGCAATTCCCTGAGGCATTATGTTGTCATAACCATTGGCAAAATGACAGGGAAATGATCATTTTGAACATACTCTCTCAGTTACCAAGCTCGCACAGGGACAAAAAGCATACCAGCATCGCAGAGTTTGGACGCGATCTGGACATCGCTCCTGTTTGTCTAAAACACCTCCTTTGTGAGCCACCCAAGTGGTGGTCCACTCCTGTCCAAGCGCACTTCGACTCATGCATGGCCTGTGATTACAGCAGGCTTCCTGGACACGAACAACACCAGCACTCCGTCGGTGCACTCAGAAATTCAGCAAAGGCCTGGACACACAGGCGCCCTTTCTACCTCCCTCCCAAGCCAAGTATAGAGCAGACATTCTCCATGTCTGATACGTGTGACTGATACCCATCCATTCATGACCAACGCAACAGAGCGGAACTTGCTGGCTTGTTTTTAAAAGGTCAAATACACACTATGCAGACTTGTGCAATCCTCTCAACTGGCCAGTGACAAACAAATCTACATTTCACATGTACTACGGTTTATGACTAACTTCTGACCAGTTCCTTCCTAGTGGACACACACAGCATTCTAGGAAAAACATTGTATGAGCTAACCCTTTTATCGGGAAAGTCATCCAACCCCCAGAGACCAGCCCTAAACTATTCCACGGTTCACATCCAGTAGCCAACAGAGATAAAACAGTGACAAGACACTTGAAGTAAACAAGATCAAATCACAGTGAATAAGGCACTGTTTCCTTGATACCGGCCTAGGTGGAGAAGGGTAAAAACAAAGGGAGGAAACAAAAAAAAAAATATATATATATATTATTACAGAACTGTCAGGAAAGCTTCAGACAAGCCCAACAAGCCAAATTAAATATTTGTCCTTGTGGACTTTGTCCCTCTGATTTCCAACACAGATGTCTACTGGAACAGTTGGCAAGAAGGGGTCATCTTGGATTTTTTTTTTTCCCAAGGTAGGAAAACGCTCACCGACTCTCAGCGGGGGAGAGGCATAGAACATGTAAGGGCTTTTAACATGTATAGTTACCCATTTCAAGGTACAGAGTTCTAATATTAGCTTAGCATTTCAGCATGACTTACATCTTCAGAGCTTAGTATAGATTCTTAGGATTTACTAAGATACAGTAAATCCACTGTTTATCAGCAGCATTTCAAAAGTGAGTAGTTCTTTATCGTTTTTCTGTCTTCATACAGGCCCAATCCCCCTGGACACCACCACAGAGACAGCCTTCTTGTCAAAGCAATCAATAACAACAGCTCAGCTTAGAAGTTTCAGAAATGCCAAATAAGACCATTTCTGTTCCAGCGAGCTCTAGCTGCCATTTCAGCTTTGCTGATTGATGTATGGAATGGGATGATACCGGAGCGGATAGATTGATGGATGAACAGATAGCTATATAGATGGCTCGACGGATAGAGGATAAATGATGGATATGTAGCCAAGCCAACAGAGTTTGAGTCGTGCATGTAAGACAGACCATCACTCATCCTTCACACTTCACCGAAAGAATGTCATCTAGGCACTCCATGTACCACCCATTTCCAATAACTATAAATAAATAAATTAAATGCAACCACAGATGAAGACATACTCCTGCCCTGCAGCCAAATATGACATCAATGTCACGATAGCCGCGAGCTCCGGTAACCTCACACTCACTCAGTGACTCCAAGGCACCCTCGGAGCAGGGATTCTGAACAAGGCTCAACCCCCCCTACCCAACAGGCTAATTATTCAGACATTACCAACCCCCCGAAACCCACACACACTCATTTCCTCACCGCCACCCAAAGCCCCAGCTCACAGCAGAGCGCCGTGCGGCCAGCTAACAACAGAACGCTTCCTGAGGCAATTAATATTATATTTATGGTTCAAGTGCTTAGTCTAACTGAGGGAGTAGAAAGGAGCCAAACACCGTAGCACAATGTAACATTTCAGGAGGTTGGAAGCCTGGATGATATAGGAATGCATTAATATTTCAAACGACTGGCGCTTGATACTTTTATGCACTACGCAGTGTCGCTTTACTGCCGGTGGCTTTCCCAGGAGTGCCAAGGCCACTGATGTCTAATAAGTTCTGTGTTCTAGTCAGAGAGAGCTGGGTTCTCCACAGGCAGATCATGAAGAGCCACGTTACTGGTGATAAAATGCCCTCAGAGAGCTAGTTAGGTACCGGAGAGAGGAAGGAGAGAGAGAGAGAGTAAAAAGATGGAGGACGACAATTCAGACGCAGAGGTAGTAAAACACAAGGGGAGAGGGAGAGAGGTGGAGGGGGAAAGTCTGAGGCACTAGAAAGACAGAGAGAAAGAATGACCACATAAATACAAAGGAAAGACAGATAACGGAGCAAGTGACCAAGGGAACTGTATGATACTAAAGGAAAATAGAGACAATGTGAGGCACACCTACAGAGAGAGAGAGAGAGAGAGGAAAAGAGAGAGAGAGAGAGAGGAAAAGAGAGAGAGAGAGAGAGGAAAAGAGAGAGAGGAAAAGAGAGAGAGGGAGAGAGAGGTTTCTGTGTGTTCTTGGTGGGGGGGCCCAGTGGTGGGTGCTTAGCCTCCCAAACACAACTTCCTGCCTGTCTGCTGTAAATCACGGGCGAGCCGGGGAGAAGCACTGCGCAGCGGATCGGCCCGCCCGAGTCCCTGCCTCGCAGGAACAATGATGGGAGAGTGCACTTGTCCACTAACCAAAACAGAGAAACGCTCTTTCAACAAACCAAAACAAGAGAGGCAGAGAGAGAGAGAGAGAGAGAGAGAGAGAGAGAGAGAGAGAGAGAGAGAGAGAGAGAGAGAGAGAGAGAGAGAGAGAGAGAGAGAGAGCGAGAGAGAGAGAGAGGCAGAGAGAGAGAGAGAGAGAGAGAGAGAGAGAGAGAGAGAATGCTTGTTATGATAAATGTTTAGCAAGGGGGGTACGTCAGGCTGGAGGCACGCTGGTGTGGGGAGCGGGGAGCGATGAAGTGGGGCTGGTGGCTCCACTAGTCTGTATACCAAAGAGCACTTGGGTGCCATGGCTATTTGCAGCATCTCTCCCTCTCTCAGAAAAAAGAGTGCCCTACTGTGAGGAGAGTTCTTTAGTCTCGTCATTGTGTCCTTTGATCTTGGAAATAGATGTGCGCCTATCGTTTTGAAACAGCTTAAAAAAAAAATGTTTGTCTCCGTTTTGACATGCCCTGGTCTTCTCTACGAGTGGATTATTATCTGAACGATAAACAAAATGACATGAAGCAAACTGAAACTGGCAGTTACATTTGAAATCACATGAAACATTATTAATGCAATTGTACAGCTGCAGCATATGAATGCATTTTCCGTTTGTATGTCTGTAAGTGTGTGTGAATGGGACTATATAGGCTCTATATGGTTCATAAATAAACATCTGTTGAAGGCGAGGTGAAGGGAAATTGGATGACTCTCAGTGGGAAATATAAATCATCTTAGAAAATGTGCTGTAATTGCAGATCACAGTGCTCCATAAATAAGAACTGATGTCTGCACTGTGGGGCTGTTAATTGCTGTTCCACTATCAGATGCACTACATTTCTCTTGGGTAGGCAAGTTAACACAGAGAGGGAGGAAGGGGATGAATGAAAAAAAAAGAACACAAGTAAGGGGGTGGCATAAAGCCAGGAAGGATAGTGAGAGTTAAACACACCAGTACTCTGTATTCCACATAGGAACCAAAACTGATCTTTTTGTCAGAAAAAGGACTGGGAAGGCAAAATTACATATCTCCTTCCTCAAGACAGCATAAATTACGGGAGGATACGCTTGCACGTTTATCTTGGTTGATTACACCAAAATTTGCACTCTGTGGTATTTAAACAATGCAGGAACAGTGCACAGAGAGGGCCTTGGAGCAGCCAGCCTTGGCAGAGTCGTCGTCACGCACCCCACAGTCAGAGGGAGGAGAAGGTGTTCTGCAATTCAGGCACGGCCAGTGAATGCTCAAACAGCACCCCAAACACAGCTTTGGGGAGTCTGATTTATCTCAAGCAGCTTTTGGAGCTGCAACATCAAATACAGTGAAAAAATACTCGCTGTTGTTGGGTGAGGTTATGATCTTTTTAAGAGTGTACCTTCCTATACACAGGACACTGTACTGTTTAACATTGTCTCAGCCATCAGCTGATTCTTCGATCTTTAGATAAAAGGAAAAGGAGATTTCAGATGGTGGGCTGCATTAAAGACTGCAGCTGTATGTAGATATATATACACACAGCCAAGCACACAGATTACACAACTCGCAAAACACATGCAAAATGGCTGTCTAACCAACAGCTACTTAATAAAGCTATGACCTCATCCCTTTCATCACTTACCACCCTCATGGTGGTATTTATAGTAAGAATACTAAATGGCATATTCACCTGAAGGATTTCCTGCAGGACTTAGCTGTAACACTGAACAGATGTGCCTGTTGACGCAAGCTAGACTCTCAGTTCTCTGTTCAAAGTCTATATTGAGTCGTTTGGTCAGGTTCTTTAACTTCTATTTTGGTGAACTCATTACGGAGTAATCTAATGTTTCTCCCTATTTAGAATTTACGAAGCACGTTTAAAATCAGATGTGGACAAAGGCTGAAACGGCAGATTTGTGTGGGAATAATAATAATAATAATAATAATAATAATTTTTATTTATTTATTGATGAGGGTGACTTTACATTCCAAAGGGTCACCTTGTATTGAACACATGGCAACACATAAACCGGCAGGTTATTCAGAAAACACCCACTCAATATGGACATCTACGGGACAGGCAGGTTATCCAGAAAACGCCCACTCAATATGGACATATACGGGAAGTGCAGCTGAAGCCCTCCGTGAACCCCATACACACTGCACATTATTTGTTTACGTTTAGCTGGGGTACAATTACACTAGCACACAGAAAGATACACGTGCAGACATTTGATAACAGCCAGACAATAGGATAACATTTCTTTCTAGGTCACCACTGCTGACAAAGCAAATGTGCAGCATCTACCCATGGACTTCACAGAGAGCACCAGACTCCCGTGACGCGTCGTCCAGTCACTCATCGTCTCATCACACAGGACTGCATACGAAGGCCACAGTCACAAAGACCCCTAGCCCACCTTTGAAGATTTCCAAAAAGATAACAACGGACGTTGACGTCAAAGCCTTAGCCCAGCAACTAGATGATGCAGACATCCTTTCTTCCCCACCAGACAGCCCATTTTGTACAAATCATTCTGAAAACTGTACACGCTCCGACAAAGACCACTACTGAGCTCACGCAGCCTGCCACAGTGCACAATCCACAGGTAGCCTATTCCCTCCAAACACATGAAAATAGATTCCTTCCTCTGGAAGACTGAGAGGCGTAAAGAAAGGACAGGCAATAATCAATCACGCCTTTTGGGCTGATGTGGACCAACAAGAGAGCCACTCTGTCGGATGAGAAGAGTATTGGCAGTAACAGCCGTGGGACTTCTCTGTGGTCACCTACAGCATCGATTCAGGCCCTCGAAGTGAAAGGTAGTGAAAGGTAGGAAGGGACCGCTTGGTCCCCCTTGGTTATACCTGCACACTGGCAATATTGGCACTCCTGAAAAGTCTCCAGCAGCTTCCCCACACAAACAAACCAAATCCGATATTTCATTCCAATAAAGTCTCTCGGTTTTGTGCGAGTGACCAAGCAATGCAAAACCGCCCCATTTCACTGCACTGCCCTTGGCATGACCCTTGAAGACATGGCGGGTGGCACTAATCTGTGCAGATTAAAGAGCAATTCCAAATTAATCTGAGGCCTAACTACTGGAAGAGACTCAAGACACCTGCTCTAAAAATGGCTGTGTGTGTGTGTGTGTGTGTTGAAGATGATAAATTATAGTCAGACTACATAGGCAAAGTCTCTAATGGCCTCCTTAAAATGCTATAAATGCCATATACAAGGTCCCTTCTTGACAAATTGGGTTCCTTTCAGGATTCTCAGATGACGCACATCTGTGAAGATGTAAAGCAAAATATATTATCTAAAATATTCATCAGAAGAGACTACCTGAACTGATAATTCAGGAAGAACTCCACAATGAGATGAGCTATTATTTAACTAATAATCCACAGCAGTGAAAATAGTGAAGTGTAGAGTTCTTCAGTCAGAGAGAAAGTGTGTATACGTGAGAGAGAAGTCCATTTCCCCTCTGTACTCCCAACTCAACCATTTTGTTCCGCACAATTACACAAGATGCTGACAGCCTAAATGAAGACATACTCGAGACTTATTCTGCCTGCACTGTAGGGTTTACACAATGGCACCACCTCAACTACGGCAGAATGGAATAGAGGAGGAGGAGGAAGAGACCTGTCACTGTTTGCCTTAACAAACTCTGGCATCCAGATTAAAATGCATCAAAAAGACCCTTTCCAATAACATTTGCTAAGGCCAAATGAACGCAGAAAGAAGGCCTTAATAATGTGTTTTGATGGCTAACTATAAGCAGCTATTTAAGCATTAGTATATGAGTAATAGTGGTATGGAAAATATGCAACTGCTAAAGGTGTTGCAGTGAAATTAATTCCAGACATCACTTGAGTGTCTTATTACATTTGTAACAGCATTTACTTCTATAACCAGAAATGTTGAATAAAAAAAGGTAAACCTTTATTTCCACTCTCATGCTCTACAGTTGCTACGAAGACCCTCAGGCCATTAGATCAATTCTGACCCATGCCACCCCATCATTAGTTAAAAAGTGTAATTTTTCTAGCAGGCAAAATCTGCAAATGATGCTCCAAACCCAAGGGGATAAAGCAGGGACATAATGATTAGAAGCTGAAAGATTCTCATCTCGTTTTCCTTTTGCTGTGGGAGAGGGCTGGAGTGCTTGATGAGCAGCCCTGGGCAGGGACTCTGCAGTGACGACGTCTGCGGGGTCACATTGAAGCAGCAGCATCAAACACCTCAACAGCTCCCGCAGCACGGAGGAGGAGGAGGAGGAGCGGAGGGGAGGAGAAGAGAGCGCAGGAAGGAAGAGAACAAAAGCTTTGGGAGAGAGGAGAGGAAGAGACTGCATGAGAGGAACAGAGGAGAGAGATGACTAATGGGAGGGGCTGAGTGAGTGAGTGAGTCACGCTGGGAAATCTGCCTCTTTTGCTTTTTCGCCATCTATATAAAAATCGCAGCGCAAGCGCTTCGTCCTCGTCTCACGAGGCACTTTTCCGCCGTGATCAGACGAATGAGCGAGCGGGCGGCGGGTTACCGAGCCTCCACAGCCTCGTCTCTCCATCCGTCTGGACCGAGCGGTCATCAACTCATCGGGCCACAGTGGCGGGAGGTGGTCCTCAAAGTTCTCTTTCCATCCATTAACTAAATCAAAAACACACTTTCCCCCCTCTCTTCTCAAAAACAAACCCAATTAGGCCGGCTGGGTACAGAGGAAGGAAGCGCGGTGGCTAACAGTGCCGAAGAAACAGGAGACTCTGGGAGGGAATGCCCTCTGTGCTCCCCTCACAGACACCACTTGGGAGAAAGGAATCTTTTCTTAGAATTTTGTTGTTGTTGTTTTTAGGGGAATAAAGGCTTTTTGGAATGTGCCAAATTGTTTGAAGCATAATGAAAACATCCTGTCGGCCACTTCATGCCTTTTAGACAAAGCTTGTAACAGACTTGTCATGTGTTGTGTTGACATGTGGCAATTAGCACCATCCCCGCCCTTGGGGACTTGGCATAAGTGTGAAGTCTTGGGATTGGGGTGGGGGTGGGGGGGGGGGGGGGTCACAAAGTGCCAACTCACTGGTCATGTCTAGTGTCGGGGACTCCACGGTCCATGCGGAGCTTGTCGCTCTCCACTTGGTTGAACTTGTTCCGGGCGTAGGGGTCCTGCCCCGGTCGCACCACCGTCGCCCCCACATACAGGTCCTGGTCAAAGTCCTGCCACCTCACCTTGCCTGCAAACAGTGGCGGAAAAAAACAGGACACAGAGAAAGTTAGTCTCATGCATTAAGTGTGCATTTTGTCTCAACATTTCAAGAGCTCGGTTTTGTTGAGTCGTTCATATGAGATGCAAAACAACGCTGATTCAAAATATATGTTATTCTTACTTTCTATTTCAACTGACTCACAGCCCAAGCATAGTTTCTTTGGGAAGAAGGATTATGTCAAAAATAAATAACACCTGCACAGTTTGTTGACTTCTATATCAGATTACCAGCAGCGTAGCTTAATGGGACTATCACACGAATAAACTTTCTTTGGAAGTTGGTGTTGGTCTCTATGTAACTTGCTATGACAAAAAGACTGGCTGCAGTCTAAAATAGATTTGAAATTTACAGCGCAGAACCCTGCTGTAAATAGCTTCCATAACTAGGCTTTCATTTCTAAAACTGTAGGGGACCATTTTTCCTTCTGTAATGCGGTGACTAAAAGAGGATGCCAGCACACTTAGTGACAGATTGCCTCTCAAAACAGCAGCATGTTAAAATATGTCCACCCTCCTGATGAGCATGTGTAGCCTTTCCCAACATAATGTAATCTACCCATTAAGTTCCTCTGTCCGTCTTGGATTCCGGCTGTTAAATGAGATCACCACACGAAGTGTAGGCCCAATGCCCAGGAAACACACACAGTGTTAAAATGCAACTTTAACTCCCATTGGACAACAGTGCCTGAACAGAAGTTACAACCGTTATGTTATTCTTGATCTCTTACAAAGAATTACTTACTGTAGCTCAAAAGGTATCGTTAGTACTATAGAATCCCCAAGGCTGGCTTTGATACCCTGGGATACACTGATACATTAAGATGAAATGTATCACACTGTATACAAAGGAGTCTGTTACGTATCATAGATGTTGGTAAGTGGTAAGTAGACCGACCCCCCCCCCCCCCCCCCCCTCCTGCACAGCCTCCTGAATGAGAGTACACAGTACAGTACTTTTCCCCCCTGCCGTTCTCCTCCAGCTCCATATACACCAGCACAGTGCGAGGGAACATGAGGCAGCTGGTTTTACTTTCGTGCCGTTGACTCCCCAGCGAGTCTGTGGTGTTTAGGCGCCAGATTCCAGAGCAGGAGGCCCACAGACGCTGCAGCGCTGCACACTAGGGCAGACCTGCACGGGGCTCGAATGACTTCAAACTCCAGTGGGCTGGCTTAGGGCCAAGCGCTGCTTTACAACACAGCACCACTACTGAGCCCTGCAGGGGGGCACGCATAACAACACACACCCCAAAAAAGGGGAATACACGACATGAGCACATGAGATCCATGAGCAAACTGTACAGTACACAGTGTGATATGCATACACTGTGCACGGACCCAAACAAAAGTACATGCATACATGTACAACAAGGAAAGACTTGCACATAAAAAAAACACATTCACACTAGCACGATCAGTTCCTGAACAAAAAAAAAAAGCACGCATTATTGTCATATCAATCACAACAGCTGCCAAGACGTGCCGTTTGTCCCTCAAAAACACAAAAGCACAACACAGGACTAATGATGCACACGGAACTGACAACATGACGGAACGATACGGCAAACTGTTTTGACTGTCGCCTTGCTGCTCGGAGGCATATAGTAGAGATCTCCTGCATAATTACTGAGAGAAAGGGGCTTGATTATGGACTAGGAGTTAATTAACGGTTGGGCATTGGTGCCCCTCCACCGCAGAGTAATCCGGCTTGTCTGTGAATGATCGGTCTCCTGTACTAATTGCCTTGTTAAATGTGATAGTATGAACACAAGGGGTGTTGGAAATACTAAATCATATTTCTTGAATAGGCCAGACAAAAAAAAAACAAATGCATGAGAATACATGGCAGAGGCTTGTGCTGCTACTAGCCTACATATCACCATGCATTTCGATACATTTCTGTTATACTTCGGTCCCTTTTTTCCAACCCAATGGGTTTGAAACATGACTGCGATAATACCCAAATGATGAGTCCCCCATTGGAAAGAGTGAGAAACAGTATCGAGTAGAACACATGCCTGAACTGGGGCGATTCAGATTAGATCCTCTGCACCGAGACCATTTTGCCTTTTTCATTTGGAGCAGCGGTTTGGCAAAGGTCAGTGATTTAGCTGCTCCCATTTGGACGGCCGAACTCCTCCTCCCAAAACTGCAATCGCGAGTCGAGTATTCTTAAGAATCTTGGCCGGCGGGTCAAAAGGTCACCAAAGCGTCAGCCCTGCTGCTGCTACTGCTGCCAAAAAAAACTCTTAATATTCAATGCACATTGGATTAACTTAATCAAGAGAGTTTGGGCCAGGTCAGGGTGAAGAAGAATTTCAACAGTGCCTTTCGTTCTGGAATGCAGTCAATTACAGCACAAGGTTTTAGCCTGGATGAGGTAGCAGCAGAAGGCAGGAGGAGAATGCAAACGGTGGCCTTGGAGCCGGACAGGGGGAAATTAGAAGGTAAATTGCCCCTTGGAGCCGGACAGGGGGAAATTAGAAGGAGGTAAATTGCCCCTTGGAGCCAAGACTCCGCTCAGCAGAACTGGCATCAAATGTCACGGCTTTGCAATGGTCCAAGGAAGGGCCAGGTTTGGTCAATTATGCTACGAGAAGTGCTAATGGAAAACAATAAGGACAAAGAGTTATGCGAGTGATAAGGTCAGTGAAGGCTTTAGTTAACCCATTTACTCCTAAAATGCCTGCTAAAAACGCCTATAGAATCCTATGGCATTCTAGACTAAATAACCTTACTTCCTGAGGGTTTTCTGAAAACATACTAAAAATTGTCAACGTCTACCAAAATTTAATATCTAAGCCTGACATGAAATAAAAAGCATGCTGCGCTACGCAGCATCCAGCGGGAGATTCAATGTTGCGCTATGCAGCATCAGGCGGGAGATAGAATGTTGAGTCATGCAACATCCGGCGCGAATGGGTTAAGCTCATGCAGGCATATGGCAGCAAATAATGATTTGAGCAAAGGACTAGCCAAAAGGCTGGCCAAAAAGGCAACCATATCTGTTCACCTCTTCATGACTTCTTGCCCTGGACATGACTGTGTTCCTAAGACACAATTGTGATGGCTAAAAGGCTTGTTCTGAGAGAATATGGACTGTTTGAAGAAACAGACCAAGGTTCAATTTCATCACAAGTCAGCAGGCATATCATACAGAATGCCTCCTTTTATCAACCTAATCAATGCTTTCGTTTGGTTCTGCTGGCATCACAATGTCTTCCAAGAACAGTACAGGCAGTACACGACTGGGCTCTATCTGGTGTCATTTGTATGACTTTGTACGCAACGCCGCCTGACAAAAACATTAAGTCGTGTGGAGAGGAGAGGGCATAGCGTGTGTGTGTGTGTGTGGTGAGGAAGAGGTGGTAAGTGGGGGCAGGCTGTGCTAGCGGTGGTGCCCGGCGTCTGATGCCGGCGCCTCAGACAAATTAGCGGCTCGGAGCTCTGAGATCCAGGGTCGATAGCCGCGTCCCGAAGCCCAGGGAGCCAGGGCTGACATCAGTCTAATTAGGTGCTC
The DNA here is from genome assembly GCF_018492685.1 of Alosa sapidissima. Lineage (NCBI taxonomy): Eukaryota > Metazoa > Chordata > Actinopteri > Clupeiformes > Clupeidae > Alosa > Alosa sapidissima. Next base: position 10,760,354 of record NC_055972.1, on the reverse strand, counting down.
ACAGAGAACAAAGCTGTCGGATGGTGACCTCCACACATACACAGGACACACACACACACACACACACACACACTTCTACCGAGAGTGTTGCTCACACAAGCGATACTAAATGTCCTTGTTCACAAACTCAAACTTTCACTTCACCATGTCACCACCATTTTCAGCATCAAAAAGGTTCACACACATGCACACAAGATACAACACCATTGAACACCAACACAATACAACAGCATTGATTGGTAAGCCACAAGCTACAGCGACTGTCAATGCTTATGGTGCAACGCTCCCTACGAAGGGTGGACATCTAGGGATTTGGCAGCCAGCGATCCAATGTTTCAATACCAATTACCCTCATTGAAAGCACACTTTTCTACTTACAATGCCAAGCCATGCCTGATAGCCACACTCTCCTTTGGCAGGCATGGGCTGGGCACGAGATGGCTGCATGTCAGGCAGTTCTCCACACACACAATCCATTTTTCCCGTGACCCTCTGTGAGTGCTCTGCGCTGGGCCTCAGGGGGAGAGAGCCTGGAGGCCCCCTGGACTGGTGGGATGGGGCGATGTTTTCCTGGCATGTGAGGCGCAAACAACGCCTAGCCCTTCAGCTAAGCGCAGGCTTGTGCTGCGGGGGAGCCGAGGTGGGCGCCTCTCCCGCAAACTCAGCACTTTCCCAGCCAAATGGGCCCTCCATGGCTGGTGTGTCAGCCAATGCATTCCGTCTTCAAAATGTGAGAGAAACTAGTCTACAGATGCAGTGCGCTTAACTGCTTAGAGTTGCAATGACCATTTTCATTTCCAGAGGATGATTCCGCTGATGGTTTTATAATCACGTGTGATTGTGAATAAATGAATGGTGTGACATTGTGAACTGGTGAAGGCTATGACAGTTGACCTGAAGCTATGTATAAGCCAGTTTACACACAAACTACATCATCATTACATATAAATTACCAAAATGACATCTCATTAAAAAGGCACAGTATTAGGGAGTACAGGGCAATGCTGAATATATTGCTAAACATCACAACAGCAATATTTCCTGAAAAATGGAACTGTAACTGAATAAGACCAAATCAATACAAGCAGTATTGTGTTCAATCGATTCTTGGCCGTCTTTCAACATGGTACAGTGTAGTGTGCTAACAGCACGGCACAAATCTGATCAATAAGTCCGCTTTCTGAGAGCAGAAAGCACAGACGCTGCTCTACCATCAGGAAGACCCACACAGAAATGTAATAATCTGACAGAGCTGAAATATGTTGTCGCTGGCTCTGACTCTAGCTTTGGGACATGATGTACCTTCACTGTGACGACTCATAGCATCAGGTTACCCACTTTAATCCTGATGGAACAATTCCTCCAAAATCTGCCATAATATCCTCAATCACAGCTGCATCTAAAACACGTGCCACATTTTTTGGCAGATCTACAAACAAGCTTAATAAAAAAAAGAGCACACATCCCCCTCCACTGGAATTTTTTGAGTCTGACCCACATAGAGACAGCCACAAGGATAGACACAAAAATATATTGACAAGCATCCTCAAGTAAAGCCAGAGATTTGCTACTCCGTAAAAGCGCACGGAAGTACATCAGCAGCTGGCGAGCAAGTCATAAATCTTCCCACACCTCCATTCCTTCCCATGTTGCATCGGGCAAAAAATCATGTTTGTGTGACACAAATTAAATGGAACAGCTCTCGAAGGACCAGCTCAACGAAGAGACTGTGTGGCATTTCATGGCTTTAAAATACTACCGTAGCACTCATGCATCCTGTACCCAACCGGTCCTTTGAAATGCCCAAAGACGTCTCTGTCTTCCTCTTTAATAATTCACTATAAGTCTTGATTGAATGCCTCCACCTGAGGCCTTGCATATCCACCATCTTTGCTTAATAAGGTCTCTGCTGGCTTGGACAGATATTCATACGCTTGAAGGGACCCGGATGGGAGAAATGGAAGAAGTAGCCTTTTCCAGCTCATGGTCCAATCTACCCGTGTACACAGACTCTGGTTCAGATTCCGCATTGGCCTTTCTGTGGGGATTTGTTGCTGTTATTACTGCTGCGGTTATTGTTGTGGTGGCGGTTGGTGTTGTTTGTGCTGTGGTGGGAGAGAAGTCCTCCATATCGGGGATGAGAAGTCCTGACAGTGTAAACAGGGTGCTGGAAAAGGCCGGAGGCTGACGCAGCTGAACAGCTGATATGAAGGTTTGAGCATGAGCTTGCGCAACAGAACAGCACAACACTAGCTTTTACAGTTGGCCAGAAGGGTGAAGATTACAGATTAGTGTGTGTGCATGTGTGTGTGCGTAAGTGTTTGAGAAAGAGAGAGACAGAAAATGTGTGACATATGAATGGAGGATGAATAAGCTACCAGATATGTTTTATTGGCTGTATGTGTGAGTTCATGTATTAAATGGGGAATGATTGGGTGTATTGGGGAGGGTGTATTATTTCAGGATTTGCATGTGGGGGTGTGTGTGAATATTTGTGCATTGTGAGTAACAGATGTGTTCCTAAGATGAGTGTGTGTGCCCCGTGCGTGGCTGCTTTGCTCTGTGGACATGAATAAAGATGTGTGTGTGTGCGCGCATGTACCTGGTGGGAGGGTTTCCAACCCTTGGGATTTGTCATCTGCGTTGCTCTGTGCCTGTGCATCCGCGTCCCTCCAGTCATCCTGCAGACAAGAGTCAAAACACACTCATGAGCACAGTAAATCACACACCCCCACACACACAAACAATACAATCGATTGGATTGCCGACCAGAGAGCAAGGTCTCGGGAGCAGAGGGCTAAGGCTCAACAAATTCTGACACAAACGCACCTTCTGGGTTCAGGGAACTGACATTGGGGAACCTGACATTATTATAGCAGAGATGCACATTAAACACAATCCCTGGGCCTACTCTGAATCCTGTTACGCTTCACGAGCGTAACTCACCTGGGAGACAGAAACCGCAGTGCAAAACGACCGGAGTGATTGGACTGAGGGTTCTACACCACTACACATTCAAAATAATTTGATTTCATATCATAGCTATGCAGATGACACACAAATTTACTTAGCTCTATCACCAAACAACTATGGTCCTCTTGAATCTATGTGTCAGTGTATAGAACAAATCAACACCTGGATGTCTCAAAATTTTCTTCAGCTGAACAAAGAAAAAACTGAAGTAATTATATTTGGTAAAAATGAGGAAAGACTTAGGGTTGCCACTCTCCTTGACACAAAAGGGTTGAAGGCAAAGGATACTGTAAAAAATCTTGGTGTATTAATTGACAGTGATCTAAATTTCAACAGCCACATGAAAGCGATAACTAAATCAGCTTTTTACCACCTCAAAAATATTGTCAAACTCAGAGGGCTGATGTCAAAACATGACTTAGAAAAACTCATTCATGCATTTATCTCCAGCAGGGTTGATTACTGCAATGGACTGTTCACAGGCCTTCCTAAAAAGACTATTAAACAGCTTCAGGTGATACAAAATGCAGCAGCTAGGACTCTAACAAAAACTAAAAGAACTGACCACATTACTCCAATTCTTAAGTCCTTGCACTGGCTTCCAGTAAGTCACAGAATTGACTTTAAAGCACTATTGCTTGTTTATAAATCAGTAAATGGAGCAGGACCTAAATACTTGTCAGACATGCTTCAGCAGTACACACCTTCTCGTCCTCTCAGGTCCCAGGTGAAAAACCTGCTAGTAAAACCTACAGTTAGAACTAAACATGGTGAAGCAGCTTTTAGCTGCTATGCGGCTCAGCTGTGGAACCAACTTTCGGATGACATTAAAAAGGCCCCAACTGTAGCCAGTTTTAAATCTAGACTTAAGACCAAACTGTTCTCAGACGCTTTCTGCTAACTGTGCCGAGTTACAAATTCTGAATCTGCCTCGATAATTATTCTACTTTGTCTTTTATTACTTTTTTTACTACTTTTGCCTTTGTTTTTGCTTACTAATTATTCTTTATTTTTAAATGATTTTACCTTGTGTTTTATGTTTTCTTTTTATTATGATCTTTACCTTTTAACTATTCTTTGACTATATTGCCCTTCTATGCTTTTATTTGTTATTATCGTTTGGTTTTGTTTATGTAAAGCACATTGAATGACCTCTGTGTATGAAATGTGCTATATAAATAAACTTGACTTGACTTGACTTGACTACACGCCCCAGCTCTCAATAAACGCTTTAGCTTCTGGAAAGAATGTCTTCTTCATAGCCTGTTGTATGACACAGGGTACATCTCAAAGAGGTGTGTTTGGGAGGGCACACTAAGGTAGACTCCCGACCGTGTTTTGGTCTTGGGGAGTAAGGAAATGCCTCGGAGCAGGAGATGGAGAAGCCTTGTACTCTGATGAAACAATTATCCCTGTTCACCGACAGAGCGCATGCCTGGTTGCCTGAGCCTTCTCCCTCTGAACGCTCTAGAAATGTCTTAAATGTCTTCATCCTGCACCCTAGAAGCAGCAGCCAATTCACCTACATTTTTTTTATTATCCAAACCCTTCTAAAGTTTACCGTTTGTCTTCCAACTCTGGAGATGGGTATTAAAGGAAAAAGATATTACACAAAGGCATGCAGCTTTTTACAATGTTATCATATTAAGTCAGCAGAGAGAATCAGATGACCTGGCAGGTACTCCTCCATCAAACAAGAGAATTACAACAAGTTGCACAGTCAGAGCAGATGAGAAATAGAAGCTGATCCTTAAAATTTGGATGCGCTGGGACTAACTGCTTGCGGTTACATCAGTGCTTTGACGGCCAAGGAGAACAGCATTTGTTTTTAATGAATAATCTGCGGAGGAATTGGCATAAACAAGCGGCAAAGCGATTCGTGGTGGCTGAGGGAAATTTCTCTCTTCCCCCCCCCCCCCCCCTCTTCAAGAGCGAAAGTACACAACAGCCCCCTAGCCAAGACAAAGGCAGCGACCTCTCTTCAGACTCCAGGAGGCATTGGCACCCACCAGCCAGCCATTTGTTCATGAGGCCTGCACCCACAACACATGCTGGGAAATATGGCCGCGCTGACAACAGCACCAAACAGGACAAGCGACTGGTTACGACCGGCCCCGGAGAGCGAGCCGTGGCGCTCAACGTGATTTATAGTAAATCAACAGGAAAGCCCTTTGCCAAGGTTAGCAGTACATACACAGGGAAAGCCTGGACAGGGTGGACAGCATTCTTCCAAGTCACACCCAAGCTCTCCAAGCACAACTTTCGGGTCCAGAAATTCTCAACTAAAATAGTTCTAGTCGGCCACAAATATTCCACATAAAACTTCCTCAAAACAACAATAATCAAGCATCAATAGATAGATAGATAGATACTTTATTGATCCCTAGGGGATCCAAGAGTGCCATCCTGAGTATCTAATAAGTATTAGGCCTATAATGTCATCATTTCCTTGTTTAAAGTGCATGCTACAGAATGTGATAATACAAGGCCCTATTTGCGTCGGTTATTATTGGGAGAGCGGAACAGAGGGTGATGTGCAAGAGCAAGAGTGCAGCTCATTAGGGGAGCAGAGGGCTGATCACTGTGAAATCGCTTTCCTCTGCCTCCGTCACAGTCACCAGGGCATGAGATCTGGCTTCACGGCTGTCGTCCAGATTACGCTTAGCACGCCCAACCTAAGCCGCGGCCGCCACACCCTACTGCGCACACACACACACACACACACACACACACACACACACCAAACTCTGCATCCACCTGACCCACTCATGACCCCGTCAAATCATTAGTGATCATGTCATTGCTAAGCCACTGACTCAGGGATTCTTTTGCCAGAGGGTCGACAGCCAAATGTCAGACTCATGCCTGAAATTACGTCGACAGGACAACAGGAGTGGCTCCATCCCAGTGTGCAACGTTCTGGTGATGCCCTGCTGCACTCACAGAGGGACGGAACAGAGGAGAGGAGAGGAAGAGGAAGAGGGACAGATGCATAAAGAGATACAGTGAAGGACGTAAAAAAGCTGACACAGAGACCCAAAGAGTGACAGAAGAGAAGTGTCAAAGAGCTCAGAGAGAAAGTGCACGTGAGATCAGGCGTGGATGCATTTGCGTTTCTATACTCAAGCAAGTGCCCTGTGTGGGTAGGAATGCAAGAAAAGCAGCGCTCGTCTCCTCCTTTGGGTCACTAATCTGTGTGCTAAGAGTCTATCCAGAGCTGGATGCAAGTGCAAGAGAGAGGGTCCTGCAGCAGAAGACAAGCGTCCATCCACTCCCCTCTCTTTACATTTCATTTCCTCTCCTCCACATGGTCACCCCCCCCCCCCCCCCCCCCCCCGCTTCATGTGACCTCGCATGTGGCCCTCCAGCTGGGGCGGCAGCTGCCCCCCCATGTCCTCCCAGGCCAGCATCCCCTCTCAGGGCAGACATAGCAGAGAGACAGTTGGACATCCACTGACGAGCACTGCCCTCCACCGCATCACCACACAAGAGACCCAATTAGCAGTCATCCATAAGGCCATCCATCTCAACGCATTCCCTGACCCGTTTGTCAGAAACTTAAGTAAAACATAAACGTTTATCGGTCATTTCTAGTGCAAAATAATAATTCAGATCAATGAGGTGGGTGGCATTAGGTTTTTAAAAAAGGGTGGTGAAAAATGAGCAACATGGAGGTGTCAGGCATGCTGGTTTTGGCCATGTCGAGTTTGTGTTTCAGACTACCCAAGGGTAAAATAAAAAGAAGTGTCTATTTGGCTCTGTGCATGTTTGTTTGCCAAGGGGCTCTAGGTTGTGTTTGGAACTCTGACATTAAAGAAGCAACGTCTCAGTTCCGTTTAATGCTATTCTCTACTTCAGGTTTTAGACACAACCTATTAAGAGACTAAAAGCCGTTCAAATATGTATGAGCCTGGCAGATTGAGGAGATAGGATGTCACACAATTTGCTCTGAACTGCACTCATGGCATCCAGCATGGTGAAGTCAGGTTGAATATTAATCCAGTTCCAGCAAGATGACGTGAAGACTTTATCCTTTCATTATTACTGATCACCTCAAAGTGGAACAAATTAGTTTTCTCTATCTCAGGTGTGACAAAGTAGAAAAAAAGAGTAGCCTAGCTATAAAGACCAGAACAAAAGCTGTGCTTTAAAAAAGAAACAAAAAAAAAAAAAAAAAAATCATTTCTGGTTCTGGTTTACCTTCTCCCATCAAAGATATTTCAAACGTGCCAGGTTATGTCAGCGTTCAATATGGTAAAGAAACCATTCAGTTTGCCAAACAATTATGAGTTGCTGGTAAGACAAACACCTGGCTTGCCACCAGTAAGGGCCGTGGGGTTGTGAGCTCCCCAATCACCAAAGCAGAAGGTTGGACAACAAAAATGTTTCACGGTAATATGAAGTCACTGCCTCTGACATTTGGCAAAAACTAAGGGAGGCTGGCCTCAGCCCAAGTGCTCTGCTTGGATTCTTCTGCATGGCTGGGCAGGAATACCGAAAGTGGGACATGTGCTTCATGCACACAGATACAGAAAGTGGGACATGTGCTTCATGCACACAGACCAACCAAAATAAAACCAATGCAGACTGTGTCAACCGGGTACGCTGTTGAATTTCTGATTGCAAGAACCAAACTAGAGGACCATTTCTTCTTCCATCATCCTCATCATCCTCATCATGATGAAAACAGTAGACCAGCATGCACTCCAAAAAGACATGTAGGAAGGAGCATGAGAAGGTTTCCCTAGAAATCAAGTCTGCTGACGTCAAACGGTGACGATTACTTGTTCTCACTTTCACAGGGGAGCCTCTTTTCAAGCTTTACTGCTAAAGTTCAGCCACCTGCATCACCCGAACGGAAATCTAATACCTTTCAATTTCGCCCCTATTGCCTTGCGCCTTCCTATGCCCATCTCGGCACTTTACACCGCTCCTGGTGGACTTCTGAAAAGGTCTTCCAAATGCTGGCGAGAGCGCTTCGTGAAAAGGTCATATCACGATAGCGTCACGAAGCTGAGAGTTGATTGGCATGACTGACTCCGAGCCCCTTATTCAATCATGGCCTCTCAGCTGTGTAAAAGAAAAGAAAAAAAAAAGGAGAGAGAGGCCCAACAAAGGCCCAACAAAGACAGAAGGTGGAAGTTCATCATACTGTTGTTTGTGTTCACTCAAGTAAACAGTCAGTGCACCCCGTGGTACTGGTCATGACCCACGACAACCACAACGGCGACCGATGCGCGACAAGAAAAACAAGTCGCCATCAAAAAGTACCTGAAACAGGTTAACCAGGAGAAAAATATCTTACCATCATGCCTATAAAAAGACATGTATAAAGGACTATTAGGATTAAGGACTAAAGAACTTGCACAACTTAATCATGGTCAAATGTAGATGACGTCATGTGAAAGTCTAAGCCTTAAACTGGAGCCAACACAACCAACAAAGCCTCCAAATATCTCGTAATACTACCACCAGCATTATTTACTTGTCTCAAAGGGTAGGTTCTCCACGTATAGGCGTCAGCTTTTAGGGAAAAAAAAAATAATAGTAAGAAAAATAATCAACCTTGAATGAGTTTTGTCAAAACATATGCTGCAATCATAACCATACAAGGTAGAGCCTAATCACAGAACAGCAGGTAGAGGATGATGACTAATTGCTGGAGTCATTTGGTTCAACGTAACCATATGACGGATGGAAACGTCTGCCACCCATCATCATCTCTCCCAAGTCCGGATCTTGTCAAAACCAGATGGCTCGATGCACCAAGACACTGCTCTGAAAAATGATGGCACTTCTTCCAAGTGTTTGTAATCCCAGAACAATGTGGATTGGGCTATTTGCTAAACATGTTTTGGAAGCTTTGAGTGATGACTTTTCGTCCTTGAGATTCATACAAATCTTTGAAGACTAGTCAAACAACGGGGCCTATATGAAATAACATGATAGAGTTTCAAACCTGATTGCAGATTGCCGTAAAAAGGTCACCAACCCACCCTTGCCATATGCATAGATCCTTGTGGCTTTCAGTATGTACATAATGTCCAACAATAGCCTTCAAAAAGGCAGAAAAAGCCTTGCTGGGCGGGCAATAGGATCGCATTTGAAACAATTCCTGGAATCTGCAGCATATTAAACTGATGTGGTTACTCGAATACACAAACCACAAACGAATTACCCCAACATGTAATTCCAAGTAAAATCAGTGCTAAACAAACACCCACCCAACATCTGGTTTTAGCTCAAATATTAACTACACTGATAGAGGGGTTTTTATCAGTGTTTGGTCAAGGGTAGCCACAGGTAATGACCACCTCAGCAGTTTTTGAATTTAGATTGCAGAAGCCCTGGTCCCAGTGTTTCTCAAACCACGGGACATTTTAAATAAGTCTTAAATGGAATTCTTTAACATGTCTCACATGGATCTAGTTTTGTGCAGTTTGACCAACCTGGTGCTGAGAGGATACGACACATAGTGCAATGCTCTAAAATGACTTGAATTGCTGAACAAATGACCACAGGGCCTACAGGACAACCTGGAGGGCATGAGGTCTAACATTCAAAGACCCCCCTTTCAAAGACATCCATTCTTAATTCCCCATCCATTTCCTTTTCTTAACCACTATGCCCATCTTATGTCCTACATTTTCCTAACTGGCTTCCTGACATCACTGTTTTGAGTTTGTGTGTTCACACAAAAAAAGCACAGCAAAGCTAAAAAGATTTGGTTAAGACCTGTGCAAGTGTTAGGGGTTGGGACAGTAACCGTATTACTGCAATACCGTGGTCAAATGACTCCTGAGCTCATCACAGTCATCACCGCAAAAAAACAAAAAGAAAATCCGTTAAAAATTGGCCTGCACATGTGTGCACATAGTGTGTAATGTTGTGATGTGTTATGTGGGGGACCATCTTATGACATGGATTCAAGGTTTTCTAAACCCGACCTTTCACGTGTGTGTTGGGGAGCGCAATTTTACAACATTCCATTTGTGTTTAGCCTACTATGTGAGTAGGGAAGAACCGGCAGAATCGTAACACTTTTCTATTCTCTCTGTTCAAACTCGATGTAGGCTAGACTTGAAATCTGTGAAGTTTGGCCAGAAAGGAGTAATACATATTTACTCCACGAAAGTTGAAACAAAACTAAAAAAATATATCGTAACGCCCCCAATTATCACCAAAATAACATTTGCTAAATGAACCTTACATTTTTCAGTAGCCATAGGTGTGTAGATTTGAACAAAATCTGGTTTGGTTCTTAACGGGAGCATTTACTGCCTGAAATATCCGATTATAAATCCGACCATAAATTTTGTTTACCACGCTCGGAGTTATAGTGCTGGCCTGATGGGTCGCCTTTTTACACCGTTTCAACGGCACATGAACTTATGGGGACCATAAGAATGTACAGAGACAACATCAAACATATGATCAGGGCTACATCAGAGCCATAATCTAGACCAGACTTACTCCAAATTCATCTGGCTTTTTCCAGACAGGCATAAAGGAGTCCTCATAGTGGAAGTCCTTGTATTAGTGTACAGTAGATAGGCCATGCATTGATAGCCACCTAAAAATAAACTCAACAAGACAAGAAGGCTAATAATGCTGGAATAAAAAGGTACACCTATCCATCAGTGCAGCTCAGAATGACAGAAACCCATAGCCTATGGGGCCATAGCCCAATGCAAATCTGATTCTGATTCGGTGACTGTACAGAATAAAACAAATTCTATACTCCTCAAGGCAGATGCTAGCACCATTCGAGTGCTATGCAACAATCTCTCTTTTAAAAAAAAGGTTACAGCCAGGGCCCCCTCCCCCGGCTAACGTACACACAGAAAAATGCAGAGCACATACATTTCTGCCGAATCATTTAGGAATGTGGCTCTGCGTCCACAAGGACCAGCACTCGGTCAGAGAGAAAGGGAGAAGACTATCTGATCTGCAGAGGTGCAATGGAACTATTTTTAAAACATGAGCCTGCCAGGTTTCTCTTCCCGCACATTTTAGCCTGGAGAAACCGACTGCTAACAACCTGGAATTACACACAAGTAAGCCTCAAGACACTCATGCTTTGCCTTTATTAAACCGTTTTGGACAAATGAGCCTTGTTTTTACATCACCACCTTGTTTGTCTTTTTGTTCACTCGGACAACAAAACAAAAAAAAAAATTAAAAACACTTCTAATAGATGGATGAATGGATGATTGCACCAATCTGTTCAATATCCACCTCTACTGTGCTACCCTACCCTTCCCCACCTACACCCCCACAGAATTCCCAATTGCAACACCATCACCATTGCTTCCAAACATTTATTTTAATTAAAAATGACCTAATTTTTGAGCTGCCTCATTGACCTGCAAGTAAAAATGAGGGAGAAGAGAGAAAACAACCTCTAATAATTAGCATACTGCCCAGGGGGTGCTATGCTGTGCTAGCTTGCAAGCTGTAATGAGGACCACCTGGTCCAGGCGTAAGCCCATAGAGGGGTAGTGGTCACTGTTGGCCCTCTGCCAGACCAGGCAGGATGGATAATTACGCCCAGTGCGTCCAGCATGACTGACATCACCCATCAGCAGATCTAGCGGAGGTCCTGCTCTCTTGTGGTGACGGGTCACTTCTTGGGTCTCTAGCCACCAGGGCCCCTCCCTTAGGTGCTTGTTAATCTGTGAAAGCTGACAAAGAGTGGACCAGGGACTGACCCAAATGGAGTGACTGGATACCATTTTAGGTAGCCTAATAGTAGAGGAAAATAAATACCAGGTAGATTTAAAAAAAGAAAAGAAAATGAAAACAGGGTTCTCTAATGAAACTATTACTCATTTTGTACTGCATTTTGTGTTTTGGGAGGAGGTGGGTATTACAAATACTGCACTATAGTCAAATCCTTTCCAGAAGAACTCAGACTTCGGCCTGGAGTAGTCTCTCCACTGAATTCCTGGGGGGGGGGGGGGGGGGGGGGGGGGGAGCGCCAATAACCAGAGTGGGGAAACTGACATTAGCAACAAATAAATAAACGCAAAAAAAAATAATGTCCATCCAAAGCTTGTCATGTCAGAAGTAGTGACCCAGCCCTGGGACTCAATTGATTACAGCTGGGCTCCTGATGACTCCAAAGCCATACTGGCATGGACTCAGCATTAGAACACATGCCATTGACCCCAGTCCTTCAGAAACACTGACTTAATGGGACTGTATGGGGGCCTTAATCAAATCAATGCAAATGGCATTTACAGACTGGGCCGCCAAAACAAAGGGCTTCACTGTGGTAGGCATCTTGTTCAGACTCACAAGCTGCACTGTATTGGTAACTGCCTGCCAAAGCCCCAACTCAGCCAACAAGGGTCCTCCCTAACAACAAACGGCAACTTGAGCTCAGCCGAAAATCCACTAAATATATTTGACATGCACCTGATGAGGTTTCTAACGCCTTCGCTCGGGGAGCCATGATAGAACCAGCCTCTTTCTACATGTATTTTGCCGTTGATTCATTTGTCCCCTGCTGTGGCCATAAGACCACTAAGCTGAGCTTACCAGGAGCTCAGTGGCTAACAGCTTCCTTGTCATGCCAAATCGGCTCCCGACACATCATCCTCCCCGGTGCCGGAGAGTCACAATCGAAGAGTTAACCGTCAGGTCTCTCCACCAGAGGTAATGGCCAACAAATATGGAAACACCTAAATACAACGTCAAAGAAAGTAGGGAAAGGAAACCAGCCTTTAGTTAAGCATTAATGGAAGCATTTCTAGAGAAAGCAATGAAATAGCATTGGCTTTTAATACTTTTTTTAAGGAGTCCGTTGAGCAGTTAGCAACAACTTTTGGTGATAGAACCATGCTCATCACTCCACCTAACTACGAATACCCAGTTTTTAGTTTTAAAGAGACAAATGAAGGAGATAACCAAAATCTTGACCAATCTCAAAGGCTCTAAGACTCAGGATGTTTATGGACTAGATGCCTCCCTCTTCAAGTGTAATGCCAAAGCACTATGTACACCCATCACACACCTGGTCAATATGTTTCCTGATGTTTGGAAAACAGCTGTGATAATACCTATATTCAAGGCTGGGGACCCTACTGATGTGGCAAATTACAGGCCCATAAGTATACTCCCAATTATCTCTAAGGTAGTTGAGAGGGTTGTAGCAAACCAACTCACTGCCCATCTCAATTCATGTCATTTTTCACTGCATGCAATGCAATTTGGGTTCAGGTCAAATCACTCCACAGATACCGCTTTATGCTACCTTGTGGAAGAACTGAAATCCAATTTAGACAATGGGGGAGTGGTTGGAGCAATATTTCTGGATCTGAAGAAAGCCTTTGACATCGTAAACCACAATGTTTTAGTTTCTAAACTATCCACTCATAACATCTCAGCTGACACAATCAAGTGGTTTACATCATACTTGATGAGAAGGAAGAATTGCACTAAAATCAATGGCACATTTTCCAAAGAAAATATATGTTCAGTAGGGGTGCCTCAAGGTTCAATCCTAGGTCCACTATTGTTCAGTATATATATTAATGATCTTCCTTCAGTATGCCCAGGCATTAACATCCAAATGTATGCTGATGACACAGTTATCTATGTTCATGCAAAGACAAAACAACAAGCTGCATACAAACTCACAGGAGCAATGAACAAAATAGTCAACTGGCTGGATTACTCTTGTTTAACATTAAACACTTCAAAAACAGTTTGCATGTACTTTTCTTCACGAAAAAGCACTACGGAACAGCCTGACATAGTTGTTAAGGGTCAAAAACTTCAAGTAGTAGATGATTTTAAATACTTAGGGGTCATTGTTGACTCAAATCTGACTTAAAAAACATATCAAAAAAGTAAATGGAAGAGTTAAAAGAAATCTCTTCAATTTTAAGCCAATTAGAAATCAGATGACTACAGAGGCAGCTATACTTTATTTCCATTCTATGATTTTAACACACATCTCATATTGCTTGAACAAGAACAGAACAAGAATGGTTGGAAGGGGGTGGGCAAACCTGGCAGTACATCAAAGCCATGAGGCATAGGATTTTGGGGGGGGGGGGGGGGGGGGGTAACACTCAAGCAACCAGGAGGGTTAGCACTTGCTAAAAGAAGACTGTAAAGTGAATAAACCACTCTAATCTGCTTGAAGTCAATCGTGATGAGAGATTAGTATATGGCAGAGTGCCTGAGCTCACTGGCACTTTGTACCAGGTATGGGAGCAAGAGGAGCTGTTCCACTCTCCCACCTCATTACGGAGATCTTCATTTGACAGTCCCATTCATCACAGTAAACACAATGAACTGTTAAGGCCTAAACCCCCAAATGAACTAGGGGTAAAATGAGCAATGGCAGCTGGGCAAACAGGATTGTTTGGGAGTGTAGTAGCCCACATTCTGCTCCCGGCCCATGATCTAATCTAAATCACTCAGTCTGAAGCAATACTGTAGATGCCAGCTCGGTCACCTTGACCACAGGAAAGAAAGCAGCAATTTTACAGAGCCTTGTGACTGCTGACCTGTGTTTGTTTTCCTGCGAGTGAAATTCTTCATGAGACACACAGAAACCCCAAAAGACAGTAAAAGAGAACGGGCACAGCGCACGACACAATCACAGTTATTGGTAGGGGTGTGTATTGGCACTGCCCTCACAATTCGATTCGATTCAATTCGATTCTACGATGCATTGCGATGCATCAAAATTCTACTGCACACAACAAGGCAAATTTTGAGGTCATGAGGCAATACAAGCAGTCAGATATTGAACAACAGATTTTATTGGCTGCTGTGTGTATTATCACTCTCCTGTATCTTTGACATAAATATCATTAAAGAAAATAAAATTGAATGGTACAGGGTATTGGATATGCCATTTTGCAAGTTTAATAATTTAAAAACACATTGTAAAACTTAAAGCCCAAATTTGGAGACATCCATGCATGTCGAAATTTGCTGCAAATTCAAAACTGGATTACACTGGAACGGCTAACTGTACAGGGGACTGCTTTACACCTTTCTGTTCGGTAAGGTCAGCTGTTTATTCTGATATATGGTTTGTTATGTGTTGAACGAAGGGTTCGTGAAGTATCCCACCGATATGAACGGGTAGGGAGATGGGCGCAGAACCTTCAGTAGAATTTATGATTAAATTGAATTATATTACTTACTTTTCTCATGAACCGTTCACCACAGCAATTAACGGCTAACATTGTTTAAAAGCTGAGAAAAAGCTCTTAAAAGACTAAAATAATTTGCGCTGTGAAAGCTTATTTTAACAGGCCATAGGATAAATAAAAGTCGTTATTAGTCTGACGCAAAACAGAATATTGAAAGAAGGGGACACCAAGGTCACCGTGGCCTGTAAACCTCTGATTTTCAGAGGGGCATCACGACCAACTCAAGGGGCAACGATGGCCATCGTGAAATTCCTACCCTGCACATACTGCGCACAGAGTAACAAAGTCAACTCAGGATGCCAACGATCGACATGGTTCATGAAGTTAGTTGTATTGCCAACGTGCTTGATTTTAGTGTGACAGGTTTTACACACCGTGTACGTCTTATCTAGTTTCCCATTAACTTCGTAGAATCCGAAATGTGCCCAGATGTCCGCTTTCCAAGCATTGGGTGCGTTTTTAATTACCCGTCTATCGCGTTCATCTCCCTCCGTCATCTTGATTCTTTAGTGTTGTTGTTGTTATGCTAGCTAGTGCTGCCGCTTAGCATGTAGCTACAGACTGCGCATGTCATTACAACGTTGCTCCGGAAATGCCCCCAGAAGTAATTGAAACTTCACAACTATTGTCCACTCAATTATGGCACGTTGCCGCATCGATGCTGAATCGTGCATGCCCCGCATTGCAATGCATCGCCGAATCGATTATTGTTGACACCACTAGTTATTGGGTATTCAAATTTGCATCTTGAAACCATAAACTGCATTGTTAACATGACTATAAATCCACAATGACACAGTGGTTAATATGATCTATGTTCACTATAAAAAAATAGCTTATTCATCTCTCCATCTTTCAGTTGCAATTACAGACACAGACTTTAACCGCTGTGAGGATGAAACGCTCTTGTTAAGTCAAGCCAAACCTGAATTCTGGGGCCCTTAAAGTGGCTTGTTTCAGACGTTTGGCATGTTCCTTACACAATCTACACAGCAGAAAATAGCAGGGGAATGAGAGAGAACCTTTAAAGACTATAATTCAGTGCTAATGATCCAACGCCAATCCAAGTCACTGATTAAACTCAGAAGTGAATTTGCAGTCAGAGAGACATTCACAATGTAATGGGACAACACCACTGTAGTGGACTGAGGCAGATTTATAATATGAACACACACACACACACACACACACACACACACACACAAAGCTTGGAGGTGTTGCAAAATGTCAACCCAAAAGGTCAGTTAAACAAAAGACCAGTGAACAGAAAGTTTACCAACTGTGCCAGTTACATTCAGCAGCAAGCTCCAAGTATTTAGGCACAGGTGCAGCACAGACAACATCACAAGCCCCGCAGTATTTCATAGCACAGGCCGGATTCAGGCTTCCCGTACTGCCATTCCACTGGCTGTCCCGACTGTACATCAGAACCCACCAGAGAAACTCGGGCTGGGAAACAGACTTAACTAGAAGAGATTTTTCCCACCAAGCATCTAAGCGCAAGCAGCAATGAAGGCATGAAAAGCACTTTTTAAAAAAAACTCCACCCTGTGAACACTGGACCTCGTGGCTGTAGCAGTGACTTCTCCTTCTCCAACATGACCCCATGCCACCAATAAAACAAAGCTGGCTTCTGGGAGAGTCAATAGATCAGAGGATACCAAACAGCATTTTCACTGGGAAATGTGTACTCAATTAATTAAATACAAGACCAAGACAGAAATCAGGCAGAAGGAGCACTGTGACAGGTTTTACATTAGCATAAAACACTTCCCAGGCCAGTTCATATCTGAGCTTAGGTGCTACCACGGCTAAATGGCCATTTAATAGGTAAAAGGTGCATATTTTATGCTGCAAAGGCCATTTCCTGGTGAGTGGCCAGTATCAGTTTTTCAGCGTTTGGGTAATAAGGCAGCCACTCTCCATTCCCCTTCTCCTCTCAGGCTTTCGTGGAGATTACAGACCGGTCACGCAACTGGAGATTGCCCTCGGAAAGCCAGGCAGAAAATTACCTGTCACATCTGAACAATAACCAACGTAATGTCATGTCACGGAGAGCGAGAATGGATTAACACTGCACACGTTTAGCTTGGCGGAGATGACCGGGTACTATGCAAGTATTGGTGAAAAGATTTATGCGTTTGGATGCTGCCAAGAAAATGACATTCAGTTTGAGATATGAACTGCAATGCTCGGGTGTACTGTACACCTCCACTGCAGTCATTTAAAGGCTGGATGTCAGTCATTCACTCAGTATCAAAATGTTTTCTCCCTCTCTCCTCTTCTGTGTGTGTGTGTGTGTGTGTGTGTGTTTCTGTCTGTCTGAGGCAATCAGAGAGGGTCAACTGAAATCGATGTCTCGACATCTATTATTCATTAGAATGGGATTACACATGGCAACAAGTGTTCCATCTCGTCCACCATGCAAAAAACCATCACCTGCTTAAAAAAAAAGAGCCTTTTCTGGCTATGCGTCACTCATCCACAGCGGAACCTCTATTACCTGTAGCTGTTCCTTGCATGGATACACAGGAAGGAGATAACTGAAGAAAGAAGGGGGTGGATACATAGGGAAGAGTAGAGATGATTGAAGAAAGAAGGAAGGAAAACAACAAAATCTTTCTTCAGGCGGCACGGCTCAGTGAACAGCCTTGGTAACCATGGCGACAGAGGCCTGGGCAGCAAGGACATGCTTGGTGACAGCATCGTCAGGAGCGCCAAGCGACCAGGTCATCTACTGGCTCCAATTTCCCCCCATAAAAACCCTCCCAACGGGACCCCTGTGCTGCACGCAGGTGAGGCGGTGACTGACAGCTTGTTGGGGAGCAGGAGGGAGGGAGGAGGCCACTGCTGACCCGACTTATTCCTCAGTGACCAGCACTCAATCACCTGACAAAGGACGGAGATGAGATGGAGTTAACTGCCACAGGCATCGCAGAGCGGATTAGAAGAAAATCACACAGACACACAGCCACACACACAGCAAAGGGTTAAGTAAACTGATCTCAAACCTCTAGTTTTTTTGAGTTATTTGTGAGCTAGAGGAACACTAATCCCTCCAGTACCATTCGCCCAGCAGACCTCTAATGAACCTCACAGAAAGACACATCATGATGGGAAGAGAGAGTGCTACAAGCAACATCTCCACAACACACGGAGCTCCAGATAGCAGTGGAATACGCTCATGAAAAACTCCACCACAAACCAGTCTTTTTTGTCTTTTCAATTGTCTTTTCCTTTAGATGTGAACGACATGACTGAGGGGTGTGATGCAAACGTTACATTTGAAAAGTACTGCTGAATGACAACCCCTGAGAGATGCTACAGACGCACAGCTGCAAGCTGTTTGTCTTTATTAGTGGAGAAAATACAGAGCATGCCTCTCAAGTGTCCAACAAAATGCAGGCCGCTTCTGTTTATGGCATCTATAGCCCATCAATAAGCCAGGAGATTGGGCAAGCCTCCCCCCTCCCCTCTCCGCCTCCCTGCCCACTCATAACAACAGTTTGAAGACTGCACTTGTCAAACCTAAAACACTTTATTACTGCAACGAGCAATTCGCCTTTCATGGGTATGTATGATCGAGCCTGAAGGTGGTCGTTTGAATGTTGGTTCCTTTGCAAGCAATACTTGACTTTCACAAACACAGAAATGACCTTCCCCTTTTGTTTTGAAGAAACGCTTAGAGAGAGAGCGAGCGAGCGAGCGAGCAAGCTCGGCTCTATGCCTGGTGTTACTGGATAACAGACTTATCCACTCCTAGATTAGAGCGAAGCAGATACAACATATACTGCTGGGTAAACGCAACACCACAGAACAGTCATTGTGAAGGAATAAGGCTTTGAGACAATGGCCCAATGTTGTCTGTACACACACACGCTTATGTGAACCACTTACAATGTACGAGCAGGGATGACTGATACTTGCTCTTCAGAGTAACTGTGAACATAAATATTTACCCAATCTACAAATCTCATTGTGACAAATTAGTATTTATTAAGCCATATAACTACATTAACATTGAAATTAACAGTTTAAAGTAATGTTTACTGACTAAAGTAATGTTTACTGACAATATTTCCAGGTTCACAATGGGGCTCTGTGGGCTGGCAAACAGACTAACAATCTAATTCATTTTGGGAAAAAAGCTTCGGTCAAGAACCATACACATAAATAATCAATTTAGAATGAGCATGCCTAAAAAAAGTCTAAACATTATTGCTACGCAGGTTTGAAGGTAGAGCCTGTTTGTAGGTCTAACTGAGCCTGGCTATTTCTAAACTGATTAAACATGGGAGGGGGGTTGACCCAAATGATGTACGTATAATTAGTGTGTTTAGTCTGTTTGACATTTCTAAAAGCCTTTGTTAAGGTGAAGTTCAAGGTAGCAATGCTGGATCAGACCAATCAAGCCTATGATGGTGAGAGGCACTTCCATCAAGTCATGGATGGGTGTTCAGACAGAAAGGGTTTTGGCACAACCCATTGCCAAAAATCCAACAAAATAGCATCCAGGTCGAAGAACAGAGGTGCATTTCAGAGACCCAAGAACGAACACACACACACACACACACACACCTGACCTTTTCAAGTGATCTCGTATCAGAGCCATTAGAGGAGCGTCTCGCCACCCCCGTTCCTGTTCAGTGGACCACAAATGGTGAGGGCCCAGAGCTGCAGGTCTGGGGTGGGTTTGTTTGCTGAGCCTGCACAGGGGGCAATTAGGTGAAGGCAGCCTATGTGGCAGTACAAAAGGATAGTCTTGAGAGAGCTGCTGATAGAACTTGTGTTCTGTTAGCAGACCACTCAGGTTTAAAATGGGGTGACTGGTAGGTTTACCGTTTTGCCTTACCAGTAGGTTTACATGATGAGAGTGTTTAACCCCATTAAAGAAAATAAGGCCTTTATGGTTTAACACAGAATATGAAAATATGAAATATGCTGGAATGTTAAAGTGTGTGTGTGTGTGTGTGTGTGTGTGTGTGTGTGTGTGTGTGTGTGTTTGTGAGAGAGAGCTGCAACAATTAATTGATTAGCTGTCGATAATGACATTAAATCACCAACGACTGGTGACTTTGTAATCGTCAATCGGTTTGTCATCTTTTAAGGAAACCATCTAAAATTATCGGATTTTACCTCCTTAAACTTTTCTCCTTTACTCCTCTGACAGTAAGCTAAATATATTTGGCGTGTGGACTAAACAAGGGCTTTGAGGGCATGTTCTAGGACCATTTTCTGGCATTTCATTGTTTAAACATCTACTCGATTAACTGAGAAAATAATTTACAGATTAATCGACTATAAAAAAATAATCATTTGTTGCAAGCCCACGTGTGAGTGTGAGTGTGTGTGAGTGAGTGAGTGAGTGAGTGAGTGAGTGAGTGAGTGAGTGAGTGAGTGAGTGAGAGAGAGAGTAAAAATGGGGGGACTGGCATATTAACCCACTTCGTAACAATATGGCGATCAAGTACTTGTTTCTTGTTTTAAATTTAAAAATGCTGCAATATCATTCAGTTCTGGCAAAAGCAACAGACCATTTTGATACTCAGGACCACACTAGAGTGAAAACAGAGAGAGAAATGGAGGGAGAAACAATTATTTAGTACTTACTTCTCACAAACCCTGCACTTAAAAAAAAATCCATCAGTATTGCTGCTGTAAGACACATTTCTCTACAACCAGAGGCGGTCTTTACACTAAAGGAACTGCCATCCGCACACATCAACCCTCGTTTGGGGAAGACAAACTTGCGTAGGCCTGCGACTCCAGCGGCGGCTCTGAAATTAGACGGACAGTCAAGCGCAAAAAGATGGGCCTCTGGAGCCAAGAGCTAGAAGCTGGAACCATCAAGTTTTACAGCATGGCTCTAAGCTAATGGGCAAGCATATGGTGGCCAGCGTACGGTCATCACGTCTGCCTGCCAAGCAGCAGGCAGCAGACCCCGGCCATTCCTCTGAGGCAGCCGCAAATGAACTGTGACAAAACGACTGTCAACTCCGCAAACACAGACATTAGCAGATAGAATTATTTGCTTAGCCCCCTTATTATTTGTTTATGTTCTATCTACCTGTCCATCATTTTATTTATTTACTCTTGTTTATACTTAGTCAGACCATTTTGATCAAATACAGCCACCCATTATTCCCCAAAGTTAATAAGTCTACAACTATGGTCTACCTACCTTAGGGAATAGCACATCATCCAGGGTAGAATGTTCAGTTATATTGGCAAAAGTCTGATAAAAGCTTCATTTAAATGTGAGGAGACTTCACTTTGTTTTATCTAGTTTCCTCGTCACAGTCGACTTTATGTCCCCCATCAACAACTCAGCATTTGGGTTTTGGCTTTCCACCCCATCACGCAATAGCAATTCCAGATGATAATGACTTGTTAAATTTACACCATCAACACAGATGCTGCAATGCTCAGCTCTTGCCATAAGAGTCACATTCGTCACACCCCATTCAAAACGTGCAAATGTATTAACATGGTGGAAAAGGTTATGGAGGCCTAGATCTGCTCATTTTCCAGAGCCACCGCGTTTCCCCTCTTCCTTCCCTCCTGGGTGGGGAATCTGGGTCAGAAATTCACCAGGGCAATCGGCCAGCAGTGCTATGGTCGTGAGGGGAACAGCAGCTGAGCTGACATCATGTCTATATGCTCTTCAGGATCAAATGAATGAACCCAAAGGGGGATCTTCATCAGCTTGCATCTGTGGAGGATGGCTTAAGGAATTTTTCTTCAAACTCCCACAGTACGTTCTAGAAAGGTTCCATAAAAAAAAAAAACACATCTGACTCATTGCCAACTCAGTTCATATTCTACAGTTCTCAGGAGTGCCATGATCAGCGCTGAAACCTCCTTGTGTTAGTGGAGAACCTGTTTGAGATGAACCCCACGCTGGATGCTAACCATGCATCTTTGAGCCATGTCAATGACTGACACCCAAGTCAGAAGTGCTCCCAGCCTTGTGCAAGCTCTCTGATCTGCATCTCCAGTCAACACTCAAACTGCAGTCCCATCTCCAGCCTTGACCCTGGGAGCGCAGAGCTGCTGCAGGTGTGAAGAGTATTAAGGGGGATAGCACATTAGAGCCGACACCTCTCAACTAGGATTAAGATCGCATTTAGGATTAATGATATGTAAATGCCATTACACACTATTAAATGTCATCACCATCATCAGATCCATCTTCAAACACATCACAGGTGGTGTAACAACACCAGGAGATCAAACAGGGATTTACATTTGTTTCTATAACCATGTCAGTTCTTTGAACCTGATTTTTATACTAAACAAGACAACGCGTTTAAGTCAAGGCAAGTACTTTGTAACTAATACTTAGAGGCACTAGTGAAAAACCATATAATGTAGAAACTATGCTATATGTGCTATATGTGACCACTTATGCACTGCAATAGTCCTTTTCATTTTGTATGGAGAGCCAACATAGCAGGCTTGCTTTTCAAAATGGCTATCAGATGTCCTTCAAGCCTCTGTGCCCCATGGACTTTCACAGCACTTCCAACAAAAAGCCAGCTCCTGACCAGGGAAGGATTACTAATGTCCTGCAGAGGGCCAGTGACCCCTCTTTCCGCTCCTCTCCTCCTGGTGGGCAAGCAGCTGATTGAGGCTTAATGCCATGTCAGCACCAATGGCTTCTCACAGCAAGGACAGAGTGAGGTGTAACAAGGTGAAATTAAATACATTAAAAATATAGGCCCTATAGGCTAGATACATAAATGGATGGAACATTAGATTAAACAAACAAGTAACTATGCAATCTGAGCCTAGGAGGAGTACATTTGAATAATCGTAGACTCCAAAGAGCCTTGTAAAGCACAACCACATCTCGTAAACCCACACCAAGCTTCAGGGGTATGACAGATCATGCCCTGACTGGTCCAGGCTCTTTCCAGGGAGGTCCACCTGAGAGCTGGGAGCATGAGGAGGCAGGACAGCGCTGCAGCCCTGAAACCCAAGCCAGCGCAGAACAAACTGAGACAAGTCACACTGGTGTGTGAGCGCCAGGGGCGGCCAGGGGGGCGGGGGTGTGGGGGCGCCTCAAAGAGGCGATTGTGTATGCTGGCTCCCGTCCTGCAGACCCATCTGCTGATGGGGCCAGTTCTGTGGATGGGAGTCGGGGAGAGGAGCAGGGAGTCACAGGAGAGGGCTGAGGCACAACGTAAACCTGAGGGTTGGCGGCACTGGCAGAGGAGGCGAGGGGGCTCGTTTGGCAACGCAGGCAGGAAAAGCATTCAGGCCTCAGTGAGGGGAAACAAGTTGCATGTATGCTGGAGAATCCAAAACAAGGTCTAACGACCACAAATGAGGTACTCAAACACAAACAACGGAGTTCAGAACCATACGTTTCAAACTTTGCGGTCTTATAAGAACAAGACATGAGAAAAAAAAGAAAAAAATAGGCTTCAAGCTGCTTCGGTTTACAGATCCAATTACGAAAGGTGACGCAAAATTGGTAATGGATTTTTCACATGTAGCTCCATGCCAATCTGGCAGCAGTATAATTCTGGCCTCGAACAAAGACCCTCGGGCAGAGCCGGAAAGCAGATATGTCACTGTGTACCACTTGTGAAGGGGCAGCCACAAAACAAGGTGGACAGAGCGTGCAGTCCAGCCCACGTCACCGGGGCCACAGGTCCAGGCTGTCCAGGCCCACTCTGTCCATTCCAGCCTGTCCAGGCCCACTCAGTCCTCTCCTCTGGTGCAGGGAAACAGGAGAGCCACAAAGACAATCGGAGATGATCAGAGCTGCATGTAATCGCAGCTCTTAGGGGGAAACCTAAGGACGCGTAATGACAGACTTGGACCAGTAAGAGCCCCGTCTACGCTTTAATTCCCAGTGCTCTTCTGTCTGGCGCCTGACACACACACACAAACATGCGCGCACACACACGGACACACATGCACACACACCCACCCTCTGCACCTTTTGTTTTCATTGGCTTGCGAAGGCGTAATTGTAGAGCTATTTCAGCTCAATTTCTGGGAATGAGCTTCATTTATGGCCTGTCATAAAACACAGCAAAATTACTTCGATTTAAATTTACAGAGAGTGCAGCCAAATCATTAATCAATTCCAACCGATTCCACTTCATAAGACTGTGATCGTTCATAAACCTGAGTGCTTCACTGCATTGCTACAAGGTAGATGTGTCCAGTGGAGTCCAGTGGGGAGGAGTCCAGTGGGTCAAAAGGTTCCCATGGTGTCCTCAGACAGGTGTTCTCAACCCCTCCTGGGAACGTGAAATCAGAATCTACTTTTTGTTCTCAGTCACGGTTCCAGACCTGGGGAACGCAAGGTCATTTCCAAAAAAAACAAAAAACAAAAAAAGGCTCGACGGGTGGAAATGTTTCCCAAACAAGATGACACAAAAACCAAAAGAGTGACGTTTTCAGAGTGCCACCTTATCCATGAAGTGATAAGCAGAGATAGGCAGGCCAAATCAAACTCACAACAGCAAGATATGAATACAGAGAGAGGGAGGGAGGGTGATGGAGTGAAAGAAATAGAAGGAAAGAGAAACAGAAAGAGGGAGGAAAAGAAAGAAAGAAAGAAAGAAAGAAAGAAAGAAAGAAAGAAAGAAAGAAAGAAAGAAAGAAAGAAAGAAAGAAAGAAAGAAAGAAAGAAAGAAAGAAAGAAAGAAAGAAAGAAAGAAAGAAAAAGGGAGAGTAGCATGGGAAACAGCGAGCGCCGTTTGGGCGTGAACATGCTAGCATACGCGCCAGTAAAATGGGTCAGGGTGTAGTCAAGCCCTCTGCTCGCCCTCCTTATTTCCACTGGCTGCCCCCTGACAGCTGCACTGTAATAAAATGCCACATTCAAACCGCTCGGGTGATCAAACATTTACTTAGCAGTAATGCACAGAATGGGAGCCATTAGTTAAAACAACTCCGGCTAAATGGCTTGCAGCCTCAGCGCTGTATAACCTTTCAACTGCATCAAATTCCAAGGGAGCATCTTTCCTGACCCCTTTCATTGTTAATGTGCTTGTGCCTGTGTCAGACCGCAACACTGAACACTGTCTGATGCCACAAGGCAAACACGCTGCTAAATATGTGTGACACACAAACTAAAAAGTGTCAGTAACTAACACTGAATCAATTGAATGCTGAGCAGGCTTAAACAGCAACAATGCTCAGTGACTCCGACTCTGCTAAAACGTTCCATTAAACACAGTACATCCATTACAATCAATCAGGGCTGCGTTTCCCCAAAAGCGGCCTTATTATGACAATTGGTAACAGTGAGAGATTGTTTGAAAAGATAACAACTCCAGCTTTTCAGAAATGCAACTTTGTACTGGCTCAATATAGTTCAACCGAGTTCAATATATTAACCTACTATAAACATATCACTTCACCAAATACTTTCTGTAGAGCAAAAGATAAATAAATAACAATAGGCACAGCAGAACCAGGTGGACATTGTCCATTGTAATTCATCAGAGAAAAGTAGCACATTACACAATGGCTCAGACAGCAAGGCTCCAGGTGCTCTTGAGATGCCAGACCCAGCCAGGCAGTCATGTAGTGTCACACTGGCCATCTCTCCACCATAGCATATGGGGGGGGGGTGGGGAAGAAAGAGAATATAGAACTCTTTTTAAAAGTGTAAAAGTTACAACTGGGGCAGCCGTGGCCTACTGGTTAGCACTCTGGACTTGTAACCGGAGGGTTGCCCGTTCGAGCCCCGACCAGTGGGCCGCGGCTGAAGTGCCCTTGAGCAAGGCACCCAACCCCTCACTGCTCCCCGAGTGCCGCCATTGAAGCAGGCAGCTCACTGCGCCGGGATTAGTGTGTGCTTCACCTCACTGTGTGTTCACTGTGTGCTGTTTGTGTTTCACCAATTCACCGATTGGGTTAAATGCAGAGACCAAATTTCCCTCACGGGATCAAAACTGTAAGATACTTCACTGCTCCCATACCATCAAACATGAATGCCTGGGTGGGGGGCAAGTGAGACAGAGATGACAGGCACTAGCTCTCATCTCTGTCAAGGGCCAGAAGCACAAGTCATGCTGGCGTGTGCGGTGGAGTGTGACCAGCTGGTATGTGCGTGTGTATGGGGGGGGGGGGGGTTCTCTGTGTGTGTGTGTGTGTGTGTGTGTGTGTGTGTGTGTTGCCATACAAGTGCTAAGGTTGCAACCAGCCCATGAGACTGTATGTGTGTGTTTTCCAACTGTGAGTGCTCTGAAGGTGACCGGCCTGTCTCTGTTATGTGAGCTGTGAGATGAGGGAGAATGAGAGTGACAGAGTGAGAGAGTGAGAGTGTGTGCGTAGGGAGTTTTCAGTAAGTAACCAGCTGGTGTGGTATGTGTGTATTAGAGAGCAGATGTTAACAGTGTCCCTCTATGATGTTTGTACATGTCTATATTCTAGTGTGTGTGTTCAGACTGTGACCAGTGTGTAAGCATCTCTGTGAGCGTGTCTGTGTGTGTGTATGTCCACAAAACATCTCAAGGGAGCCTTTCCCTTCCCCCAAAACAACAATAAATATTTTAAGGGTACATTCTTTAAAGTACAACTACAAAACCAAAGGCCACTTTTGCAGTCCAGTCTTTTTTTAAAAGATGGGCCTTCAGCATCAGGCCCCTCCACGCTCGAATGAGATGTGACTCATTTGAACATCAACCCTTTCCCAGAAATGGCGCAACTCCAACTGTCTGTGTGCACCAGAGGAGTGGTGCACAGTCTTTCTTCCACAGTCAAACCATGTAGTGTACGCCTGAAAACTTGTCTGACCTGTCAGTTATGTCCAACCATGCCAAACAAGCCTTGATGCAGTGACACTGATGAAAAATTCTGACACTGTTGCATGAAACAAGAGAAGGCACAAGACAAATGGCTGGATAGCTAGAGATTAAGAAATGATAGAAAAAAGGGCCACAGACAATAGTGAGCTGTGACAGCTTGGTGCCAGTGGAGCAGGCGGATAGAACCCATTTGGCACATCCTTAAAAGCATAGCCCATCACATTTTGGGAAGAGTCCATGAGGAGATTTAGAAACAGATACGTTTTTCTAATGAATCCAAAAGAGAGACTCAATGAGGAGACCAAATATAGAACAGACCCTTGTTCGTGTCATTTTTTAGATATAAACAAAGAGCAAACAACAAAAACAGCACCACAATAATCATAACCCCCAACCAAGTGTGGTAACTGGCACGCAAACTCCCAAACAAACACCCAAAGTTCATAATCAACGTCAAAGGCAGTGAAGCCCTGTGAGCAACATAAGCTTAACAGGCATCCTTCTATCCCATCTAACAAGGCCAGTTATTCTATCAGAATAGGCTCTCCTCACAAGATCCTACTGTTCTAAATAGGTCACACATTGTGACTTCCACAAAGACGCTGGGCAGAATGCATCGCCTTGTTATGCTTAAGATAGCCATAACTCAATCAAGAGCTCAACAACAAATGCTGTTGTCTGCAGCACTGCATCATACCCCTACAGTGGGGCACAGCTTTCGTCCAGCTACAGAATATAGAAGGCGGTGGTGGTGGGGGAGAACAAACTCCGTCTTAAAATATCTTTCCCCTTACATGGAAACGTGATTTGTGGGGTACCCTCCTGTGTTTTGGATGGACATTCCCTCAACAGGAGAGCATTTCCTTGCATTCTTTCTGTACATGTTTTTTGGTATGGATCGCCAACAGCTCTAAGAGTCTGCAGTGTAATATGGGTAAAACTGTATTGCCAGACCTCGCTGGTTTCCATGTAAGGGGAGTTTGAAAGCCTCGGAGCATATTTCTAGGGCAGGAGTTACTCCTGGAGCTTCAAAGAATTTCAACTGCTCGAGGAAGCTCACTATTAAATTGGTCTGACACACCAGGCCCACTGGGCATGAGACTATGACATACTTTATAAAATGAGGCCTTTTAAAACAAAGCTTACGCCTGTGCTAATCTACTGTAAAAATAGATCAATAATAAGATGTAGCTTTCCAAGAATGTGTTAAGAGACAGTTAATTTAGTTCATTGCATGCATCCTTTTGATGTTGCATACCTTTTTTTAATGAGACCGTGTTGCCAACCAGGTGTATCTGGGTTACAAAAACGTCTTGGCTCAGTCCAGTCAGTTAAAACCATCAATTAGATAAGAGAATCAGTAGGGTACCAGTTTTGTTTCATTGTACCAGGCCTACTGTATCTCAAAAGCAGGCTCAGATGAAGCTGGAAAGGATTAAACACACGGTTTCACACCGCGGTAATCAACCGTGATAATTATGATATTTGAAAAGAAAACGGTAATTATTATCGTGGTTTACCATTATACCGGTAATCGTTACATCCCTAATTACCATATAGCTGTAATCGGCTCAGTAAAGTCCTATATTACACACAAGAATCTCACAAGGCATGTTGGATAATGTGGAGGTACTTTGCATACCATGTTGTTACAAAATACTATGAATAAAACTCATCACTACGGTAATTAAATTCTGAACACACAAGCGTATTCATGCAGCTTAATGCCTGGAGTCACCATAAATGTTTCAACTGGAAGATTTCATCATCTGCATTTCGCTTTGAATTGCATCATTTTTAAAATCCAAAACGCTATGCTCGCATCTCTGCTGAGTGACATTTGTAAACATCCGACTCCTAAAACATTAATCATGCGAATGCAAAACAGCCCTGAGGTTTCACTTCTGCTGATGTCTGTGAAAAACACAGTTGCTCTTAAGGCTGTCAGAGACATGACTCAAAGAAAAATAAAATCTTCAATGTCTCGGGTGCCATTGTGAATTTGATATTCCCCTCACCGAGAGCCCAACTCTGCTAGTGCATTAAGTTCTTATTAGAGGGATTCAAGGTGCCTCTGGACACACCACTTAATGTTCAACCATTCATCGCACACTGGATGTGAGCAAAGCTTGAACGCCCAGCCTCTGGAGCAATTACTGGTTACCATCATACTGGGGAAATAAAGGGAGGGCTTTTTGACATCTAACTACTCTCTGCCATCACAACGCAATAAAACCTTGGACCGAAGTAATATCGCAGAACGCCCAAGCTGGTATGCTGGAAGGAAGCACCTCATTCTGTGATATAAGTGCAGGCCTTTGTGAGTCAAAGCGTTCAGGGGAGTGTTTTGTTCTCTCAAGGAGATTTGGAGTCTCCACAACAGACCGTATGGCTTTTATCTTTCCTGCGTGTGCTGCCATTTAATGGAGGGACACATTGAAACGCTCCATGCTTGTAAGTAGAAATGAAAAGACCCCAGGATGCACATGAACACAGCACAGGAGGCCAACTCTGGAACAGACTTCCAAACCTGCCATGGGAGAAAACAAACAGTCCCCTCTGCCAATTATTGATGAACCCATTCAGGCCCTGTGTTCGTGCAAATGCTGTGGACAGAACTTGGTGGATGTGCAACCCTGCGGAGAGACTTGCTTAAAATGACAGTTTTCAGCTAAAGTCATCCTGCAATCCACTGAACGGTACTGGCTTCAACAGCCTATTTTGAGCTCGTCCTGCCTTGGAGAATGAAAATGTTTCCAATTAAACCGTAATGACCACAAATCATGAATTATATTTGAATTATATGGGAAAGATTTTTAAAAATCCTAGTTCCTTTCCATGTCACTATAAATTTCATTTTAAAATCAGACAGGGTGGAGGCTTGCGAAATGTAGTCTCAGTGGATTATGACACCACTGGTCACATGTACCACCTCATGAATACAAAACACACACACACACACACACACACACACACACACACACACACACACACACACGTTCCAAGTTCCAACAGCAGAGTAGTGCTTTATGTGTGTGTGTTTTAGGGCAGGGACTTGGGCATTAAGGTGATGACACATTGTTCTGATTAGCTGATCATGACAATTACTGATGATCAAGATTCTCTACAGTGGTGCAACAGGAATGTCTACAGAAGAATGGTGCAATGGGAATGTGCCAGACAACTCAGGAACACTGCTCGAAATATTGCCTTGCATATAATCTAACAGCTAATAATACACATAGGAAATCACACAATGTGAATTGATGAAAGTAGGCCAAAGTATTAAAAACTGGATGTATAAATCAATAAATGTGTGAAAGTTGGCACAGTAGGAAGGGAAGTTAAATGCTGATGAGGCCTTTTCCATTTTCAGCTGAAAGGTATCATGCCAACTGCTTTGTCAGGGTAGAGATCATCTCTAAGCTTCGCATGGGAGTGTGGCTGTTTTAATTCCAAGCCTGTCTTTGTCTTTTCAACTGGACTAAACTGGACTGCTCAAATTAAAGCTGTTGAGAGGAATTCTGATCCTTGGAGCAACCATTCTCACCATAGATTTCTATGCTATAGATTTCAACTGATTTAGTCTAAAAGGAATAGTCAACTTAGCCGTGGTCTACTCTGCTGGGTGCCCGAAGGCTGTTGTTAACATAAGAGGATGAGAGTGTAAATTACCCAGCTAACACTTCCATAGCCTGTCAATTATATGGTGTCTGCAAAAGCTCGCTTATCTAGCACTGCTGTTGTGTCTTCCTCTCATTCTGTAGTGCTACCATTCAGGTAGCTGTCTCTGACAGTCATCACCGTTTCATTATAGAAGTTGCTGAAGGTGCAGAATGCCAAACAAGGCGTAAGCACAGGCACAGGACTCACAATACCCTGATGGGTGGCTAGGAAACCCATTACGGCTAGTTCATTCTCAGCGTTAAATACTCTGCGTTCATGGTGTCTGTTTTTTGTACGTTTTCTTGCAAGCTTATGGATACAGACAAAAGGGAGCATAAATCAGGGTTTAGAAATATGAGCAACCTGACTGCCATTGTCTTTGAGAATGTGTACTTTATATTACCAATATGTTGGCAATGAGGATAAGTACTTTCCTCATGGTCTGTATTAAACACTTTTTGGAGGTATTTTTTCATATTCTCGAAGTCACAATAACAATATCCACATTTCTGAATAACAAGTTTCAAAAAATATTAAATGAAAACCTACCTGAATCCACAAAGATTTGCCAGTACACTGCCTTCCGAATTCTAAACAATTCAATCAAATGTATTTATCATGTATGTTTTGCCAGTTTTCTTGTTTTATGTCCTGCCACTTACACCGGCCAAACGACCTCAGTTTTCAAGCTTTAAAATACTAAGGGAACTTTGATTATCTAAAATCTCTGAATGTCATCTGTAATGTCCATACAAATGGAAAACAGAGTCTGATCTTGGACAGCCATCAGCGATAAGGACACAAACAAAAGAATTTTTAAAACATGGGAGAAAAAGAAAAAAAAGAGACACTGGCGCTGTAAGGATTAGGGACTTAAAACCAAAAGATTCACAAAAGATTCACACTTCACTAAGGCCTAGTCATTTTCCCCGTCATTTATAGAGCCTAATCTAGACATCATCAAACACCTTCTTTCTCCCTGAAAAAGCCAGCATGTCCACCATGACATTGAGCAGCTAAGAACCATTCACAGTGTGTTCATTAGTCTTGGCGTGCCATGCTGATTATTTCTTAGCAGCTTGTGCAAAAGGGCCAAGTACAAATCTGTGCCCGCTGCCAAAGTCTGCAGGGTCTCTACGACTCAAGTTTGGTGGGGGGAGGGGAGGTAAGGTGTGAGTGGCTGTCTGTGTGTGTTTGTGTGGGGGGGGGGGGGTTACTGCTGGGATGACGGAGCAAAGTGGTTCAGCGGCCAAGTCCATCTGCCTGATGATGAAGATGGAGAGGCACGCTACAGACAGGCTGCCACGGACTGAGCAGAGACAACACTGGGCCAATCTCCTTCTGTCGGCAGCGAACATCAGATAACATCTTTGAGAGAGGTGTGTGTGTGTGTATGTGTTTCCTACACATCACCGCACCCCCCCCCCCCCTCCTCGTCTCTTGGTATCTCAGGCCTGATAAGCTTGCCAGCGTTTCCATCCAAATGAGTGGTGGCGAAGACAAACAAGAGCTCCCACTGCAGCCTCTGTTTTGACTCTCAGTCCATGCTGAGGGAATTCAGAGGAATGTGGGTGGATAACCTGCAGGGGAAAACGTTCCTCCGCATCAGACCCGGATGTGACAGCCCGCGGCGCGCACTGATCTCAGGCCTGTTCTCGCTGCAACCCACCGCGCGTGTTAGATCCCAACATTATCAAAAACATGGGAGGGGGTGGGGTAGAGGATTCGTTTTTGTGCTGCAATAACAACTCAAGGAGCTGAAATCTCTTGTTTGGCAAAAAGGTCGCTGGCAGAAGACAAGAGCTTCCATTTAAAGCCCTTTCAAAAGCTCTCTGGAGGCAGGGGACAGTGTTGGGTCCAGAAAGGGGTTACATTCAGTCAGAGCCCTCTCCCAGAAGAGTGAGCACTTAGTGCTGCACTGTCTGAGCCGTATCCTCACTCGCTCCGCAAAATGGACGTTGGCCGAGCAATATTCAATTTGACTGAGCCGCATGGGATCGAAAAACAGCACTTAAATTTGGTCATAATCATTAGTGTTAAAGGGCAAGTGGGAGAGGAGGGCTCGTTCTGAAGAGGAAAAAGTCAAGCATTCACATCAATGCCCAATAAGCGCAAATGCGTCATCTGCTTTAGCGTCTTCGAAAGGAATTTATTCATGTTTCGTAACTTTCCTAACCCCGCTGGAGGAAGCCACAAAAACAGGAGTAGGCTAGTAAAACCGGGGAAGAAAATGGCCGTGACGCTCGTTGTGCCGTAACACTCTCCTCTCCGGCTCCTCACAGACAGACTAATGGCTCTCCATCACCCATCAATCCATCAAGATAAACAGACACACGGCTGCTATTTCCATCGGCCTTTCCCGTCACTAGCGTCTTGATTTTTAGTGTACAGCGTTTAGCCCCACTCGCTGCTCGGGCCTTTGAGAGAATAAACGGTAAATTATATTCTCTCCAGGGCTTTCAGAGAGAAATGGCACTCTGTTGGAAAACAGCAAGACAGCTTCAACTAAATTTATTAATACACAAATTAATAAAAGACGCATTTATAATGCTTTGAGACTTGCTTGCAATGCTGCCTGAAAGACAGACAACATTTAGGGCAGCACACCTTTAACTGCCCTTTTCATAACGTTGCATTTAGGGCAGCACACCTTTAACTGCCCTTTTCATAACGTTGCATTTAGGGGTGCACACCTTTAATTGCCCTTTTCATAACGTTGCATTTAGGGCAGCACACCTTTAATTGCCCTTTTCATAACGTTGCATTTAGGGCTGCACACCTTTAATTGCCCTTTTCATAACGTTGCATTTAGGGCAGCACACCTTTAATTTCCCTTTTCATAACGTTGCATTTGGCAGTTAATGAGAGAGAGTAAATGGAGCCAATAGAGTGGAGGGAATGTTCAGATTAACACGCAACACTCTGGACTACATCTAGAGCTGAACATACAGTTTGTGGTGTTGGTGTTTTTGCAATGTCTAAGCCACAGAAACTCACAGAAGCCATTCCTGTCGGAAACATTGTTTTCTTGCCTTTTTTTGCCATAACGGCTTCTTCTGAATCAGACACGTTGTCTGACTTTTCCTCCTTGACCTCAGGAATGCATTGCTGTAGGCTCTGGATGACGCGACGTGACCTGCACAGTTGACTAATCACTCCCGGACCCTCCCCCCGCTCACACACACTGGCCTAAACTGGCTCCCCGGCTCCCCAGTGGATCACTTGCTACCTCAACAAGAAATAATAATAATAATAATAATAATAATAATAAAAAAAAAACCTTGGAAATTTGCAGATCGTATTTTCTCTTCTCCCTTAACTTTCATTAATGTGATGATGCACCATGGGGAGTGCTTCCAAAATCATGCCAGCTAGGGTTCATTAAAAATTCATGAGCCATCATAAGTTTTGCCTTTTTGTCCCTTGTCTCTGCTGAAGCTCACCAGAGGCTCAATGTCCTCACTCCACAAACTGTGGCATTGTGGAGACACTCTCCAAGTACCCATAATGCATTTCTCAGAGGAGTCTCCCCAGCGTGTCCTAATCAATAGAATAAGGTCATCATTATTAACAAGTGTTCTGCACACGCTAAATTATGCAGAGGCGAGGCCACACCGGCAGTCATTTCCTGAGGGCTAATACCTCGATTAAAACAACCCCTATAAAATATGCCCAGTTCGATGTTGCCGTTTCCTTTATAAAAAGGACAAATTTATTCAAAGCAGCCCTATTGAGCAAAATGTACATCATTGCATTACATGAATGTTCATCATCTCCTAATTCAGCAGACCTAATTCTCATCACCATCCATTTTCTTTGATCATTAGCAATCAAATAAGCCTATGATTTGGCAAAGACTATTGTTGGCGCTTTAGTCATAGCCCAAATAAGATTAAAGTGGCAATGTAATCTTAGCCTAATGTCAATGAATAAAATACTGTGACATTCTTTCAAAGCTTCTTTTTTGGTAGGCTACGCAAGCCATTGATGCAATGTTCTTTCTTCTATTCCCTGACCACAAATGCTTTATGACAAAGCTCTTTAGAAGGAAATGCTAATTTTTTTCGTCTGTTCTTGTATCTCCACAGCTTAACTCATTGACATTGTGCTGATTAGGCTGCAAGAAAGTCAAGTCGCAAAAGGATTTTACACTGAAAGACAAACCGATCACCAGATGAGTAATATCAAAAGTACTGTGTGCCTCCATCGGCTTTCACCTAAGATTGAAGAAAATTATATATTTCAGGGCCAAAAGGAAAGGGATGCCTGATTATGGCAATGCTGTTTAGAAGATGAAGAGCCCAAACAGCTGTTTTTGTAATGTGCCTGGAGGTGGACGTTCAACCCTCAGGGCTTTTAGGTAAAGCAACTGGCTCTGCAGCACTTTTTGTTCTTTGCTGCAAGCTTTCACTGGATGGTCAAGAGGAAACCACAACCCCCTACTACAGCAGAAAATTTGAAAAGTCACCTCATTCCACCATAAAGGTTAGCTTAAAGTTCAGTTTATGGCCTTAAAAATGTTCCTGCTGAATCTGTTGACTAATGTTTAGCAGGAACTTAGCAAAACTTACAAAGAGATTTCTTAAAGATTACTAGACGATGTGAATAGAGGAAAAGCCTGGTTTGTACACTGGAAACCACCTGAGAATGCACACTGAATACACATCAAGCACACTGAAACATCGCACAGAATCCCGTATCCCCAAAAAGGTCTGGATAAATTCATAAGCACAAAAGTAAGGATTCAGTTCAACTGACCTATTCATTTAAAATAAACCTTGTGACTAACAGCAAATGACACAACTCTATGAGAACGCAAAACAGCATTCTTAGTCACCAAAGGCATTACAGTGATTTCCTATATTACCCACATAACTCCACAGTAACTACCACAATATGTGTTCCCACCAAAAAGAGATCCACAAAAGACTATTTAGATCTTAAGCACAGTACCAAGCAGGAGCTTTTAATAGCTCCTTTTTGATATCGCTGATGGACCTTTTTGCAAAAAACACTAGACTAATGTGAGATTTATGAGAGTGGTATAATGGAGAAGAGAGAAGCTCGAGACTGTCACTGCTTGTTAGGCTGTGCCTTATATCTAATGCTTGTCATTTGAAAAAAAGAAATATATAAAAAATAAAAATAAAATGGGGGGGGGGGGGGGCTGTACAAAAATTAATTAAGAGGTTTTTACGTCTGGGTCCTTTGAAGTAGTAAATTTATGGCAGTGGGAAAACTGCTTACTAGCTCGTTAGCATAGGGAATCGTGGGAGTCTGCATTCTCAATTGCATTCAACACACACTCACCAAAATGCCCAGCTCTCTTGCCGGAGGGATTAGATGACACTCCAGTTATAAAGGAATTCTGAAAGCCCCAGCCAATTATAAATAAATTCTCTTTTCTCCAAAAAATCTGATCCTCTACTTGATCAGACAACAGAGGTGAATACAAAGAAAAAGCCGATTCAGCCATTTATTCCTTTCCTGCTCAGGAAAAAGGAGGTTTATTTCGTCACAACTGTGGAGGCGATGAGCACAAAAAAAGGCCATTATTCCATACTAGAGTTCCCAGGATAGAATATCTCCAAACTTTCAAATACGCTGACATACTGGATGCAAGCATCATAGGATCATCAAGTCGCAAACATCATCTCCATGGGAGAGCTGGTATTCTATTGTGAAATAGGCCAATATGAAGGACTTCATAAAGCCCACTGTGCTACACAGCAATCTGACCTCTGACAATGACGCCAATATCCCTTTTGAGAACCCATCCTGGGCTGGAGCCCTGTTGTTTCTCTGTCCTATTACAGGCAACAGCCTTTTAATGGCAGCATGCATTACCCTTCCGCTAAGAGACACAAAGAAACAAAAAACAGACCCTCATGTTGTGTCTGGAACCGTTAAAGAGCAGATCCGTCACCATCATCACTAAATACGCTACTGTGCATCTAGAATAGCCACTTAAGGAGAGTGGAACAAGAAACCCCCTGACATAAGCTTTCAGCCCATCTTTAAAAATCATAAAAGCATTTTAGCAGTGTAAACAAAGCATTAACTGTACATGAAACTTCTGATCTCTGATCTTGGGTAGAAACATTGTTTTGCCAGCATGAAATAGGACAGCTCTCACATGAAAAGTGTTTGACCAAAACGTTTGTGGTGATAATCGTCAAAAGCTGACAAAAGTCAAACACAACGGTTGACACTTAAGGGAGTAGAGTCGACCAACAAATCCCTCTTATCAGTCACCGCACTGAAACATCATTAAAATTATGTAGTTATGTGAACAGGCCATAAGAAGGTGATTTGCTGTTTGCTGTTAAACTACAATGGTGAATATATGGAGGAGAAGTTAGAAAGAGGAAGCACACAAGGCCACCATAACAAGGTTAACCATATTTTTGACTTTTGAATGACTCTGTTCTTGCAAAAATCATTTAAAACAATTAGCAAATCCTAAACTCTACTAATCACATATCAAAAGCCAAGAATCATCCTTCCATTATTTCTATAAAACTACTTACACATCACAGAACAACTTAATAGGCCATCTCTGATTCAGTTCCATCAGATGAGACTTCCAAAGGCTCCCCTAAGCATTCATTTACTAAACTCAGTAATGGAGAATGCACAATAGAGAGACATTTGGAGGACTGATTATAAAGATACGAGCATTTCGGAGGTAAATAATATTTCAAAATTACAATGCGTGCTACACTTATCACAGCAACCTTGCTGTGGCTCCAACCTCACTGACATCTGAGGTTGTTTTTCACTGAAGTACTGCGCCATAAGAGCTTTGACAAAGGATTGGCATTTCTTTGCTAGACTAACTAACAGTGCTGTGCCAGGACTAGATGCCAACATTAACCAGTCACAACATTTAACACCATCTGTTAAATGTTACGTATTGAACAAGCCAATTTATCTTCAATCATCATCAGAAAGTATTCTGAAGTGTTTAGAACTTGAGTGAGATAGCAACACAGTTTATCGATTAGCAGCCCTGACAGAGTAGTCACACTCCAAGAAAGTTATTTAAAAGGAAATCACATGAAATTACATATTCAAAGATGAAGCTCTAATTTAGCCAAAGGTCTGGATTGAAAAGGCAAGAAGAATGTGACAAGGAAGAAAAATAAAATGATTATTGGTGCTTAAACTGACATATTAAGCAATTATGGTCAACTTGCACACAGCTACCAGCACCTACCACAAACTGAAGGTGACTGGAGAAGCCGAGATACAGTGCTCACATGCACAATAGGGTAGGTGACTGCAAGTACCATGTGTATTTCTGCATACATTCAGCCCATGTGTATTCTGCATGATGTATTCAGCTGACCAATACCAACATTTTGACAACAATCGCACAAACAAGCAGTGCACAGGCAGCATGCCAGCAACCACTATGCTCTTTAATCTAATCTATTAAGGACATCAATGTTTCTTTGTTTTCTGATGAAAGACTAACAGTTCCCCATACACATAGGATACAAACAGGCTTTCTCAAGCTGCAGTGGCTTTGCAGTGCATTTCAGACACTGATCAATCCAGCTACTTACAAAAAGGTTTTTACAGCAAACAAAATAGTATCCAGATGTAGACTTCATCTATCTAACAAATTAGCACACAATCATTTTCTCATCAGATGCTAAAGCCTACATTTGGTTCAAGAGTCACTGAGTGAGCAAATCCATCCAATGTAACTCCCTGTGGTGGATGCCTAGCTGGAGCAGCTTGTGCATGACGCAAACGGTTCTCCCAAATTACCTCCCAATCTGCACCAAATTTTACAATTTTCCTCGTGTGTGCTTTGTAAACAACCTGAGACATTTCAGTGCAGTGTCAAACTGGGGCAGACTATACAGATTGGTTTCTTATGACTCTCTTGGTAACATTTTACTTGGCTATTCTGCCCACAGAGACTAAAATTGCTGTTGAACGATCACTGAACATCAGCGAAACAGCGCAACCACATACAACCCCTTACCTTAACTATAAATTGTAGTTAACAGATAGTTTGTTGATAATCTGAGCATCTGTAGAATAAAGTTAGTGGGCGGACTATCAAGTGAAGTGTGACTCTGAATGCTTTCCTTTTAATGAAGTGTGACTCTCTTCGATGTCCCTTTGTCAAAACGAAGGTGAAGAGGCCGAGAAACGAAGTTGAAGAGGCCGACGGAGTTCCTCATAATTCGACCTACTTCCTACTTCAGCAACATCACGTGAGGTTGTAACCGAGGGGTAGTTACCACACCAAAGCCTCAGAGGCAATGGTTTCTTGAGGCTGAAACAGCTCTTTAAAACATATTTATGGTCGCACATAAAATCTTCTGCTGGCCAAAGGTCAGTGAGAACAGGCTCATCAAATGCAATGTGCTGACCACATGGTTGAATGTTTTCACCCACAGGTTAAACATGGCCTCTCGCTCTCAGATGAGACCACAGCTTGGAACAACGGGCCACTATCTAAGGACAGGTCTCACTGGAGCCATGTGTTGACACAATGGCACCTGCACATCAATCAAAATATAAACAGGGTTTTTCCTGCATAGAGAATTGTGAGGTGGCCGCTTCAGTAAAATCTTGTCGTCTCCACCTCCTGACAAATTTCTAGTACTTGTTTTCACAAAAAAACATTATTTCCTAGCATTGGTCTCTGTGATTTGACAATTGTAACTGTGGTATGCAATTTTCTTTTTAATGTTATCCATAGGAGCTGCTCTCTCTGGCAATTCATTATCCATGCCATGCCCTCTGCATAATATATTTGAGCATGACTAAAAGCAAGCCTTCAATTAAGACTTTACCACTGAGATTATGCAAAGTGCCTGTAATTTAGCAACAAAAGGGGAATAGCTAGCCTGGGTGCCATTCCGAACTTAGTCCCGCCCCATGGGAAGTTCGGTCTGGCATTGCTCCATTGTGGTGGAAGTATGCTCGCCCTAAATCGGGCGGACCAATCAAATCAGGCTTTACGATGATGGACAGGTGAGCAACAGCGCCTGGTCTATCACGTCATCTGAGCACGCTTAGATTAGGTTTATGTTTGAAACGCTGTGGCTAGAAGGATACATGGCTTTTAAGACCCCATAAGAAAAAAATTCATATTATTTAATGGGTTTGTATCACTGAAAACAATTATTTCTGAAAACTTTGGCCAAAGTTGAGATGTGGGAAAACTGGTGGTTTCACTTTCATCAAGGGAAAACAGCACTGTTGCATTGCGACATGTTCCCTCGTTCGTTTGAAATCTCTGATTGACCACCTGTTCGAGGGATTTGCGGACCATTGCCTTTCCCAGCTGTTTAACATGTTTGTAGCAGATCACTGTTCAACAGAATTATTTTTAAAAACGGAGGAAATATAGGAGCAGAAGGATGGTTTGTGTGTTTTCTTCCTACACCTCACGCTAAGCTATTACGTTGCTGATTGGCTAGGTCTATCCAATTGAGTGCAGAGGCATTCCCCCCCTGTATCGGTTGAAACACGCCCCATAATTACGTCCCAATTGAGCAGTATCAGACTCATATTCTGACTAGAATTTGAGTATGACAACGTCAAGCTAGGGAATATCAGCTCAGAGGTATGGAGGTTTCCAGGTGGGTACATTGTAGCCAGAAGCAATAGGCCTAATTTAAAAAAAATACCAATATGGAGGACTCCTACAAACACACACAGCTCTCATGGAGTTCCATCCCCAGGATGTAACCTGACTTGCAAATTGATACATTTCCGATGTCCACACACTAGGGCTTTGGCATGTACACCAAGAACTGAGCATACTGTGAACCCTGAGGACATTCATATTCTCACAACCCCTGCCGTCTCCCACTGCTGAGATGGCTAGGGGTGGGAGGGGGCAGGTGCAGTGATCAGACTGTCAATAACTACATGCCACAGTGAAGATCACATCAACCACACTCAAGTAGCTGGCTCCCCCATACACCCTCTCTTCTTAGGCACTCAATGAGGGATAACAGCAGCTTGTTGCTCGAATCCAATTGCAGACATGCCACTACACAAACAGAGCCAGGCTAAAAAACCTGTCATGACTTCTTACTTTTTACTTTACATTGAGCCATTGTCACCTCAGATGTGGGTCTCAAGGACACCCTCCTCCTCCTCCTTTTCCTTGCACCCCCGCCCCTCCCCACCACCACCCTCCAACAGGGGAGTGCAGGAACTCATTTTCTTGTGAGCAAGGATGGGGACAAACGCTTTCAACATCTGCTTGGAAGCACATTGCGTAACCAACACAGTTTCCAAGCGGAAAAGCCGAGTCACATCAGCAACCACCGGTGCTGACAAGAGCCTTGGTGACTTTTTGGCAAACAAGTACCTTGTCCGGCGAGCCGTATAGTCCTCCAGACACACTTGCGGCTGGACACATCAAAGCAGGGTGGATAAAAATAGATCATCCCTTCAATGCAGCCGAAAGACGCCCAAGCTGGTGCAAGCTGAAGCAGCAACAGGAACTACTTCGGCCCCATGTGAGGGATTCGGCAAGCAGCTGAGTGTGGTCCTGCAGCTGACGGCCTGCCACCCAGCTGTTTGACACTCTGCCACGCTGCACCCCTGTCAGCCACTCACGGAGCCTCTCTACAACAGCTGGTGATGCAGATAGGAAGAATCACTAATGTGGGCAGTGCTTTCCCCTCTCGCTCAGGGAAAGTCACACAAAGGCAAAAAGTACAGAAAAAGAGGAAAGAAAGACGGAAAGAAAGACAGAGGCCACAGAAAGAAAGCTGCACGCTAAGAAAGACAAAGACCACAGAAAGAATGAAAGCTGCACGCTATTTTTGGTTGCTGATGAAAGTCATAATTAGCACAGATAGAGTGGCAATCATGTTGGTAATGGAACATAATCAAGATTGTGCTGTAACGAATGAAAACGGCGTTAGGTAACGACGTTATTTTTTCAGTAAAGGGGTAATCTAATTAATTACTTTCCCGTCGTTACAACGCCGTTAACGTTACTGGACGTTAAATGCGGTGCGTTACTATGCATTGATTGAATAAACTGTAATCCGAACGCACCCCTGGCTCACAGCTACTGAGGAGGTGGGTTAATAACGACATAAGCGATTATGATTGGCTAAGGCAGAGTCATGTTTCATGATAGCCAATCAGAGCCAGTGTTTTTACACACTTGCCAGCACACGCGCCACACAGCACCAGCTAAAATAGAGATTCGACGAAACAGCAGAGGTCAGGAGCAATCCTGTGAAAAGTTGGCATTTTCAAGGTGGAGATATAAGCACTACTTCAAATTCATTGAAGTAACGCAAATAGTTACTTTCCCTGGTAACGAGTTACTATTATCATAGAGTAATTCAGTTACTAACTCAGTTACTTTTTGGAACACGTAGTAAGTAACTATAACTAATTACTTTTTTAAAGTAACGTTCCCAACACTGGTAATAAAACAAAT
The DNA here is from genome assembly GCF_018492685.1 of Alosa sapidissima. Classification (NCBI taxonomy): domain Eukaryota; kingdom Metazoa; phylum Chordata; class Actinopteri; order Clupeiformes; family Clupeidae; genus Alosa; species Alosa sapidissima. The sequence continues at coordinate 10,718,316 of NC_055972.1, read as the reverse complement.
GTGGTGCTGGCCTAACATTTCCTTCCGGTCACTGTTTGAGGGGAAAGTACCCAACAGGACATAAACAATAACTGCCTTCACATATGCACTGAACTTCCGACATATTCTATTCTATTCTATTCTATAATTGCCCAAGGCATTACCCACACCTGACACTACCAGCCTAGTACTACCAGTAGGCCTACTAGTAGGCTAAATATTGTCTTTTAAGGGACATTTGCAATGCCTTGTGGAACTTATACATGAATTGCACTTTTAGACTCGTAGACTGTTACAGTCAGATATCAAAGCTTCATGTTCATTGAGTAGCCTAATGACCTAGAGGTAGATAGATAGATAGATACTTTATTCATCCCCAAGGGGAAATTCAAGATATTGTACATCAACAGACCTACGGTTGACTTCAGCCTGTGTCATAGGTTTTTGTTGTGAGGCAGAAAGATCTAGCTTTTGCTGCTTGGAGGACTTTGCTCCGAGTCCTTCTTTGCTAGTGAATGGAGAGCCATCATCTGTGGTGGAGGTATCGGTGTTTTTGGCCACTAGCTTTAGATGCGTGTGTGAGATGCTTCATTAAATTAGAGTTGCTTACAACGGATGTCGACAAAGTCTTCGCTCCTGGACATAATGTACATACAGTGTGCCGTTGGTCTACAGACTACAGTCACTTTAAGATAATATATTGTCCCCAAGAAATGCACAATAAGACTCAGGTTTCTTTGAAGAGCTGGACAATGAGAAATGTAATGTCACAATGACTGCAATGTCACGTCGCATATCCGCGGATGATCTGTGGTTTGCTTTCCAAATGGTAGGCTACACGACAGCGTTACTGCTTCATACCGGTTTCATGCGATGGTCACAATTCACACATTCGCTAATCGCCAACGGTGTACGTAGGCCTATGCAAAAAGTTGGCCGTCTTAACAAGACAAAACAGATCACCAATGTTTGAATTCGCCGAAAAACACAGCCAAGTTAACTGACAGTAGGTTGAGAGGCGAAACAGTGACACTGACTGTGCCATTCGTGCCGAGACTACAAAGGCTTCTTTCAGCAAAGAGAATAGACTGATCTTGCTTACGAAGTTCAGCCGACTTTAACATTCATCACTTAACCTAGCAATGGTAAGCTTAGCAAGCTATCATACTGGTTTCAAATCTTAAATTAAAACTCAGTAACAATATGAGATCCCTCCGTTCACTACAAATCGACCGGTGTGTTCTAACGTAATTCCATTTCATTCCTGGAATACTCTGATCAAAACAATTAAATTTCACTCTCATCATAAGCATCGCCGGCAGGAATAATGTCTGGACTTGGTGTTCAGTGAACTAAAGCTCACAATTAGCACACGTTAGCTATGTTAGCTAGTTGGCTAACGTTTCAGTTTGGAGACCTGTCTTCTTAAAATTCAATCACAGCAAACCAACTGATAGCAGCACTGAGCGGCGCCGTGAGCACCTCGCGATAACATTATTGCCGTCCTCTTTCGTGCAAATAAACGCCTATTAAAATACACTCACAGCGACACTAACACTTACAGCAAATTCCTGTAATATTAATGATAGAATAAATATTTTCCAACATTCTACCACTAGTCACTTAGGTGAGTGTCCGTGATCAACCCCCTTTGTATTTAGTAAAATGCAAAATATCACGAGCCACAGCGTAGTCTTACAATAAATGCTTGTCGCAAAATCAATAAGTTACCACCAACCAAAGAGGTTTTCTTACCTTTCGGTTCAATGTTGTTCCCGAGTAGAAATAGTATGCTATACCAAGCACCCAAAGGACGGCGAAACATAATAATATCCTTGATTTTCTCCGCATCGCTATGAAAGAAATGTGAAAAATCAGTGGGGCTAAGGATCGCTTGCTTTGATTAAAGCTCAAGTTGTCCGATCTGTGACCAGCGTTTGCTCCTTGCCGAGCAGCACTCAAAGGCTCCAGCTGCAGCCGTGTAGAAGGAGCAGGAAACAGCCAACATCACCGGGTTAGAGGGGAAAGGGTAACAGATTCTAATCCAATCACGCTCTACAGAGGCACCAAAGGAGGAGGAGAGATGAGGAGGTGGGCTAGCCCGTCTAACTGTAGGCTACAGCAACAGAGGAATCGTTGTTTCGAGTCTGCAATTTAAGCGTGATAAATAAATCTGGTTCGATACAGATAAGACAGACCCGCATGCATATAGGCTAAAGCTGCTCATGATATTCATTCGTTTGATATAGAGACAGAACTTGAATTTCCCCTGGGGATCAATAAAGTATCTATCTATCTAACAAGATTTAGGGTGATTTTTGTAATGAAACGGATGCAATCTGAATAAACAGAAATGCTGTCAGTGAGGGGAATGGAATTAACAAGCAAAATGCATAGGCAAATTGGTAGGCTAATGAACTCTGTGATCTATTAGGTCTGCACGTAGGCTAGTTTAGACTCTTCTGGGCTGGGCTGCAGTTATACTGCCGTCTTATGAAGTAGGCTAATGCAGTGCAAAAATATTTTCATGTCCAAAATATTGCATATCTGCAGTAAAGTACAAAAATATTGTATTTCCTGTCTGCATGAATTGATATTTCCTCTATTTCAATCTATAAAGTGGCAATTGGTCTTGGTCACATATTACTTGTATATTTAAATAAGTTACTATTAATTCATTATTATTATACAGGAAAACTACTTTATGGTTATAAGGATTGGTTCACTCAGCATCTAAATATGAAACTAAATTAGAAACCACATTGGTAAGCCTCTAGGATGTCTGGCCAGGTCTGTGTAGTCTTTCATCTCACCTAAGCCAGGAAGCCACATGGTATGGATATGGCTTACACAGAGAAACTTATAGTCGACAAATGTTTCAAAGTCATTTCCATGATCAAATATGATTAAACCTACCATCAAAATCTTTTGATTGAAACAGTGTTGTAAGAAACTAAATGGTTAGACAAAGCAATATACTTTGTCATGAATACGTAATCCCATGTTTTGATAGTCACTTATAAAACACTGGTTGAGTAGTGATCATGGCTTCAGTGATGTGCATGCTGTGGACAGTTTGTCTCAGTCTGTCTTCCTAAAGTTCCCGTCTGGCTCCAGTACAGCTGAGAGCTGCCTGCAACTCATTATCTGCTGCAGAATCAATAGACTAAGTCTGGCGACAGCAGCCTCCCCACACTCTTCTAGAGCCTTCCAAAGTGGGCTAGGCTCTGAGCACTCGCAATTAAAATTATAGAAGAACAGGTTTTGATCACAAGATGGCCATGGCCTCAGCATTGCTCAGAGGATCCAGCCAAAGAATCAAGTCTCTGTAGGTGTGATTAGGGCTAATGTATAGGAGCCAGGAGGGCAGGTGAAGGGAAGAATGAATTCAGGTACTCGCCTAATTAGCTGTGGTGGTGGTGATGAGAAGACTGCACAGACTTCTGTGGGACAAGGGGAAGAGGGAGAAATTCTTTGGAGAAGGACCTTTTTGACAACGAATGAACATCTGAGCCTTGTTCTGAGCCATTGAGCCAGTACAGGGTAAAGTGGAAATGGTGATCTTAAGAAGACCCTATCAATGCATCAGAGAGATCAAAGCAGCAGCAGCAGGTTTATTTCACATAGTACATGTGCTTGTCTGTGTGATATATTTAAATAAGTTACTATTGATTTTATTATTATACAGGAAACTACTTGAAACTTGCTTTTAGGTTATGAAAGTTATATAAAAAACTAAATTAGAAACCACATTTGTAAGCTTCTTAGACATCTGCATATAGGGGCCAAGTCTGTGTGATCTTTCAGCATAAAAGCCTGAGAGGAATCAACCTTGAAGGGGGGAAAGTGCCTTAACTAACACAGTCTCATCAACAATTTATTATTGCAAAAGTCAAGTTTGTCTCCATCTAAAGTCAAGTCTCCATCTATAGGCATCATTAGGCTTCGTGCCATTTAAAACTCACTTTGCACGCATTCCCAAAATGGTTTCACATAGCTGATGGCTCTATCAAGCCAGACATTACAAAGCAATCATTTTGGCTCTCATCGCTGCACCTTTTCAGTATATCAGGCTGAAAGTGTATTACGACCAAACACAGTTCAGAAATATTACATAGCAATAACTGCCACAACAAAGTTCCCATCAGCCTTTTATACCCTGTATCATAATTTATAATATCATAATTTACACAGTATCATAACAGAATGGGGTGGGTTGTGTGTAACACTAAGGACATTTGAAAAGATTGACTGATTTTTATACATCAGTGAAACTTTTTTATGAACTAGACCTCAAACGAGTCTTTGATTAAAGCCTTTGAAGGCACCTCTTTTATTAAAGTTACATGAGGAAATGTATACCAGCACGAATGGGCTTTCCACTCCAGCTGTCTTGCAATCAAATCTTGGCTAAAACATGGTACCTTGCATTCTGACAACTTTAAGACAAGTAATACTCTCACTATCGATGTTGTTGCTTTCCTTTGTGCAGGGACAAAGTTCAGGAGAAAACTATTATTTCTGTGAGTGACACACAGTGATGTGTGTTTGAGAAGTGGTTCCTTGAATGATTCCTCACAAAAGTGAGCAAACCAAACCATCTGTGGCCCCTTCTCAGTACAAAATGGATGGTTGGCTATGACACTCAAATTGCTGTAGGGGAATAGGATAGACGTCATTTCCTTAGCTCTCCATCTATACGGTGCACTATACTGTGCCAAGGCATGTCCACAGTCAATCTACACACACACACGGGCGCTCCCCTCGTCTTCCGCTTGTGTGTGGTGTTATGACTACACACCCCCGAGCTGCTCACCGTGTCACTCAGCTCACTGACTCTGAGGAGCCTATGGCTGAGCTCAGAGCTGGCCCAGTTTGTGCAGCTGCAGGAAATATGGGAGAGGGGCTCAAGAACCAGGCTGAGGCAAGAGAAAGCACACACACACACACACACTAAACCCACATTTCTACCTCTATCACTCCTGCTTGCTCTCTCTCTCTCTCTCAAACACACACAACCCCCATCTCTCTCTCACACACACACGCACCCACCCAAACCAAATCCCCAACCATATCACTCTCTTGTAGCATGCCTTGAGTAGATTGCATAACCCCAACCTCTCCCTCTCCCCCTTGTTTCATTTCTACCGCTCTGGGTACTGGGTACAGCATGTCTGTTTGCCTTCACTGGTCAAGAGGAGCAGGAATGGGAGGAAGGCACCAGTGTGTGCCACTAAAGTACAGCTCCCTTAGTGCACCCCTGGGCCCCATCTCACAGTTGCCCCGGGAGGCAGATTAGGAGTGATTGTTTTAAGTGTTCCCTGACATCTCATTAGCAAGCCTGGAGTCTGGAGGATACCCTTATCTACACCACTCTCTCCCTACGTCTACACACACACAAAATCAGGTCAGGCCTCAAACACACCTTGAGGATCTCCTATGTTCCTGGACACCTAGAGACAGCAATGGTCATTTCGATCTCACTGTGAGATCAGCTCTTCCTGAAGGCCTGGGGAGTCTTCGGTGGGTGGGGGTAGATGGGTTTCTTTGGTTGGGAGCCAGTAGAAATGAGTGGTGAAGGCTCATTACTTCCCAAAGCTGACTCTTACTCCATAATCATGATCATGATCATCATCATCAGAGTCAGTCTCACTCCCTAATCATAGAGATGCAGGCTATCCTGCAATTTCCATACATACACATTTATCTTTTCCTAGTGGAGGTGTGTGTGTGTGTGTAAGATCCTTAGGTACAACGTGGCACCAGCATTCCATGTAACTTGCTGAAGTAGTTGTTTTCAAGAGACACAGTGTGCTGGTCTCACAGGAAGACCCTGTTGTACATTCGACATACGAGTCTATAAGCAGTTAGGGCATCTGTGGAAATGAGTGGAAAACACTTTGGTGTGCGATGGGGTGTGGTGCTGTGCTGTGCCACGCCAGATGCTTTTTTTGTGATAATAGAAATTGTGATGAAGGATTATGACGTAACTCACAAACTCTCAAAAACTGATACAATTTGAAGTTCAGAAAATGCCAGAGTGTTAATGAGACTACCAAATGAAATAAGCTTTCATGCATCCATGACCAATCCAAATCAGATGTTTCACACTGAAAAAGTGGAAGCATTCTGGGAAAGCTATGCCATCAATTCACAATTTTGATTGGGAGCTACAACTTGGAGGACACCCAAATCAAATCTACAACACTATTCAAAATAAACTGTTTCTATGATGGTAATGACCAGGGAAAAACATTATCTCCGATGACAGATTATTGCTTAGAAAAGGGCAGACCAAAAGAATTCTTCAGTTATGAAAATACCTACACCACTTATCAGTGTCAGGAAAGAGGAAGCACTAGGGACTGAAGGCTATATCACACAAAACATAATGAGGCCATCTTTCTCAAACATGGCTAATGGCAAATCACGCCTTAATGAGCTGTGAAGAGGACTGCATATCCAAGTTTGGTACTGCGGTGTCTCACGGCCCTGTGAAGGCTTGGGAGGATCACCCCTTTGTTCTCCATCATTTGGAAACAATCTCCAGATGCAATCACATTGTTGGGCCATCTCCGAGAGGAAAACAAGAACAAGTAACCACAGTCTGAATGAAAACAGCATGTGCACATTTCTCATGTGCGGAGATTTATTGGAGACAAGACATATTTTATGTCTCTCTGGATCAATACAACATTTAAAAAAAAAAAGCTATTTACATTTCTGCAAAATTGTACATGATTTCCATAACACAGTTCTGTGATGCCCCAATTTCATGCCTTCTTCTCAGGCGGTGTACTTGTCCTCTCCCTGTCTCTGGGCCTTGTGGTAGTGCTGGTAGCTGCCGTAGAGCTCGTTGAACACCTCGCGCAGCCCCGGTGGCAGGGTGGTGTTCAGGAACTTGACGTCGCGCTCGGCGCACAGGTCCATGATGCTGTAGATGCCCTCGGTTAGGTGGGCCTTGATTTCTGGACGCAGGGTCACCTTCAGGAAGAGGCGAAGAGCAAGTAGATGGTTAATTGCTCAACGTTCCATGTCCAACAAACGTTAACTGCGTTAACTCACAAACATCTAACACACACACACACACACACACACACAAGCTTTTCACTTGGGGTTGGGGGGGGCATGCATTTCTTCTTTTCCATTTCCTTCTAGATGACTGGCGGCAAGAAGATCTGGTTTCAATTTGGCTGGGATTTTAGTTTGTAGCTTCCCTGCACCGAAAATGTTAGTGGTCCGACAGTTCCTTGAAACACCGGGACAGGAGTCTTTCGCCTGAAGAGCACTTCACATTGCGAAAACTAACTTACAAAAACTGTGACTTTGCGCTACTGACAATCCTATTCACTCTCCCCTACCCACCTCATCATTATTCCCTCACCTGCGCAAGCCAAAAGTGAGCTTTAAGCCAGAGTGGAACGTTATGTTCTGCCAGGTGGAAACTGGGTAACTTACTGGCAAGGGTTTCCAGACGCCAGCCAAATAAGCAGTTAAGGTGCGCCTCACACACCGATGGCACCTGTGAGCCGACTGGTTGGGCTTTCGAAAGTCTCTGAGTGTCTTTGTCTCCGAGACTCAGCGTGTCTCCGGGCCTGGGTAGGGGGGAAGCTGTGCTGAACCTGCCTGCACTGTGTGTGTATTTGAAATGGGGAGAGTGGCTTGTGATGGGGATGGAGGGACGCGTGAGGGAGGAGGGAGAGCTGCGGCAGGGTTACGTTTCATGGGTGCAGTATGAGGCCTCGGAGGAAACAGAGACCAGCCGCGCGGAGTCATCGAGCCAAGCAGGCAGAGGGGGGTGAAACTGAGGAAGAGAGGGAATGCCAATGTGTGTGTTTTCTGGTGTGCGTTTGCACGTGTGTGTGTGTGCATGAATTTGCACGTGTGTGTGTGTGTGTGTGTGTGTGTGTGTGGAGAGAGAAAAGGTGTGACTGTGGAAGAGCGAGAGTGTGAGTAAAAGAGCGTGGCTGAGAAAGAGTGGCAGGGGGAGGGGGAAAGTGCCTAAGAAAGTACTTAACATGTCGGTACATTTCTTAAACACCACAAAGGCCATAAAATAAAATGGTTAACTGCTGGTACACATTAAGATGATGACTATTTCTTTCAGTGGGACCGCCTGTTTGGAGAAAGATGGTTAGACTGCTCTTCAACAAAACGCCACTTCATGATTTCGAAAGGGAAATGTAGAGTACATTCCACATAGGCAATATAAAGGGATTACTGTTACATAAAGGCCTTTTTTTAAGGTGCAACTAGACGGTCAAGGAATTTTGCTGTAAAAAAATGTAGCAGCTGAACTCTCTCCCCCTCTCTTGCATGTCGTGTTTAAAGAACACAATGTAAATATTTCACAGCAACGAAACCGGAGTGAAATCTGATGCCGTCACAGATCTTACCTTCTGCAGATCGCTGACGTACTGCGCCACCATGAAGGACGAGAGGACCGTGAAGCCTTCGGCGGTAGTGGCCACGTGCGAGTACATCCTCTCCACCAGTCGAGCGCACTTCAGAAGCTCTCCGCCGTCCTTCTCTGCTGCTGTGGCACAAGAGGGACAGAACCTGAACTCCGCAGCTCATCAAAGGGGGACGCGACAGAACCGCCAAACCACCAAGATAGGGGGCGCACTTTAAATTTCTTGTCTAATAAGATCATAGTGAAGACGAAAAAACAACATGCTGTGCCTAGAACACCCTGAGAGAACTGGCAACCGCTAATGAGATGAGTCACAGCACAAACTTGCCTTTGTGACTAGTTTCATTTCCCTCCATCATATGGAAACATATACGCATAATGCATGTACAGATGTATGCATGTATGAGGGCAGATAACGCATTTGCCCCTCACAAACGTCAGTGTAGATGAGACCACAACACAATGCTTGTTTTCACTTGAAAACAAATTCAGTGGCACTACATCAACAATGGTCTCTTAATGATCTCCACGAAGCCTTGGAAAATTGTGCTGTAATAAACAGCACATTAAAAAACAAACGCTCCCTTGTGGAATACACTGTGACGCCTCCGGTGTGCAAGTTGGGCTTTGATGTCTACTGTACAGACCTGGGTTTTCAGTGATAACGGGTGGAAGAGAAAGTCTCTCTGAAGCAAGTCACTTTCATCTTAGAAAAAAGAGAGAGAAAAAAGAAGCCTAATCATCAGGGATGGATCAGGGACATTAAAAAGGTGTCCAGTTTCCAGGCTAGTGAAGCCACGCTGTGAAGGGGGACTCTAAAGGCTTTTCAAGACAAAAATCGGACGTCCTTGTGACTCCCTCTACAGAGTTTGAGTCAACCCACAAAACCATAGGGAGAGGTGTCTGTGTGTCTGTGTGTGTTCGTTCCTTCAAGAAAGTTGAGACTCCCAAAAAAAAAAAATCACCATAAAGGGAGCTTTGAACATTCCAGGTAAACAGGCCCCAAGTAAAAGAGCCTGTTTTTATGTGTGTGTGTGTGTGTGTGTGTGTGTGTGTGTGTGTGTGTGTGTCTGCACGAGCGTCAAAACTCCAGCCCTCAGAACCAGGAGGCAGTTTAAAAAGTTGATAATGAGACCTGGAAAAAAAAACTATGACTGCAGTCAGACCTGTACCAACCAATTTGCAGCCCAACTGCCCCCTGTTTTTTTGGTCATCTGTTTGACAAGCCTTGGTGCTGCTCCGCGGTCCAACTGCGTTATAAACAGCGCATGCACAATAAGGCTTAATTAGCTGCTAGGAACACTCTCAGGCTGTCCGGGAGAGGACTCATGGCAGGCCTGGAGTCAACCTCCGGAACGAAACACTTGGAGCCATGCGCTCGTCAGTTGGGGAGACTTATCAAATCAGGGGCGACGACATGACAACTTCACACAAGAGCACCAGACACAACACTGCTAAACATGTTAAGATAGCAGCTCACTTTAAACACACAAGGCCAGAATAAAAGAGACAACAAACTTTGTGAGGAAGAGATTACATTAGGAGTAAACACATACCCTTGCAGAGCAGCAGTGACTGACAAGTAAGAAAAATAAAACGAAAAAAGGGTCCTGGACTGGACATAGGCACAGCAATACACTGAAATATGATCTAAACTGAACTTGATGGATGTACTTCTAAGTGGGCCAAAGAAATACTTCAGCTTTGAGAGAGCTAAAGGCCCTTGAAGTGGATGACATGATGAGAAACATATGTCATAACAGAATTCATTAGAGTAACATAATTCAGTTTCATAACTGGTTCTGATGAGCCGTGCGCATAAATGCTCTTTTTTCTTCAACACATACAGTATCTTCCACTGTGGAAATACTAACTATATCTGCCATATGTTCCTCTTCCACTGGCCGGTGGTGGGTGAGTCAGGCATGAGGAGATTTAGACATTCTAAGATGTAGGCAAGGCTGGAGAAGCATACCTCTGTCCACCTCTCCTTTCTGTTTTCCCTCGGACATTATGGAGGCCACGAGTCGGTAGAAACAGTTCAAGAAGGCTGGAGCTGCAGTCAGCATCACCTAGACGTCGAGAGGAAGGTAAAATAAAACATCAAAATTTGGAGAAGTTAGTGACACCTGCTGTATGGGGGAACAAAAATTATATGTTGATTGTTGTGCCCTTTAATGTGACCTTAATTATGGCAAGGGGATACAGATAATGAGAAAGCAGATGATGTCTAAAAACATATTTGAGCTTCATTTAAAAATATTTGGACAGTTTTTTTATGGTATCCTCATATTAATTTGGATGACTGCAATTTGAAAGCGATAAAACACACATGCTTTTTCTAGCTATCTGCCAACCCATAGTGTTTTTGATAGTGTTATCCAGTTACTTACTTCAGTAGCTTTTGATAAAAGCTGCAATGTCTCTCTAACACTTACCAGTGACTTTGTGCTTTTTTTGCTTAAAAATACATTTAATATTTCCTTTTAAGTCACTACTGTGTGAATAGCTTGTGAGCGACTCACATAAATTAGTCAAGAACATTCAGAAGTTGAAAGCTTCGGATCTGAGCCCCGGCACCTTTTAAGCGGCAACGTTGTCAAAGGTGCCCCCAGAAGCCACTCTGCAGCGGTGCCATGCTGTGCGGCTTTTTAGCTCTGATCACAGTGAGCGCTGCCATGTGCCGCCAGGTTTTTGTGAGAATCAGGCGAACTTGCCCACACTTCCCCATGTGTCTCGATGTGCCTGTGAGTCATTGGGCAGCAGCGAGCGTGGTAATGGTTTCCATGCGCTCGGCAGGGGCCTTGCCAACATTGTACCCTCTCACTCTCTCTCTCTTTCCCACATCTGCCTCCACTTACTTGTCCCTTCGCCATACTATGAGAACGCCTTCCAGACACAATGATTTGCTGGAGGTGTGACCGAGGGCTTCATGAACGTGAACACCCTGTAGCTGGCACCTGAGAGGTTAAAGGTGCTCTAAGCAATGCCAAACGGCTTAAACATTTTATGTCACTTACTGCAAACAGCCCCTAGCCAACCTCTAGCTGTCTGTGTCCTGAATACACTGTAAAAAAACGCAATCTCTGTGGACAGCCCAGGCTCCAAGAACGGCAACAAAAACAACCTGGGCAAACCTAGCCCATGAAAACATAACAAACTGTTCCAGCAAATCACAGACGAGATGCGTGTTTAGGAGAGTTTCAATTGCACGGGAGCAGCGCGGGAGGGAGGGAGAGGAAGTAGCGAGCTAGCTCTCTGTTTTGTTTGAAAGTCAACAGAAGTGACATTACCCAGCATCACTTAGAGCACCTTCAACTTTACGCACTTAGCAAGAGTCAACACAATAGGTCTGTTACCAACGACACCTTGTACCCAGTACTGACGAGAAACTAACCTTACCTGAGTCACTACACTCAGGTACACTATACCTATTAACTTCACAATGGAGTCTATATAATAGCCAATGGGAACCAAACTCTCGTCCAGATTAATACACTGTAGCTGATATGGACCTAAGACTAATATACATTTAGAAAATAGTACTTTTCTTATTACCTGAACAGACAAGAGACTAACTTTACTCTACCTTGGAGGCAGTGAGAAAAAAAGCAGGGGAATGGGTTTGAGGTGCTAACTGGACACAGCCGGCAGAAACCATACTGTCCAAACGCTCCGGAGAGCTGACTGGCAGCACACTCTGGCAGCTGGATGGGTGAAGACACATCATTAACTAGAGTGGGGAGGATTGGGACACACTGCCAAGCAGTACAGACAACTTTTCATCATCCCCGAGAGTCCACCAGGATGACTGTGGATCTTGAAGTGAATGACTGGCGAAAGCCAACACTGGTCTGAGCAGTACCACTGTCAAGGTAAGGGGAATGGAATGAGATGACTTTGAAAGATGGGGGGGGGGTTGCATAACCAGTCCAAGTATCCTCTGGGCATTTCCATAATGAGCCAACAGATTCCTTCTCCGGAGAGGCCAGTCCATGAGTCCAAGGCAGTCGAGACAAAATATTTGCACCAAATCACTTTCTGATGGATTTGCTGGGTGATGGATTTGACAGGCTGAGGCAAATCCAAATGCACACCAGGAAGAGAGAGAGAGAAATACAAAGCGCGCTCATCTCCAGTTTGCCCTCCTCAGGAAGAAGCCCAGGCATGCCAGACATGTAGGCACAACTGGAGGAGTTTAGATCTCCAGTCTCACTATCTAATTCTTTTATAACGCTATAAAATAAAATAAATGTCTCTTGACATGAGAAGCAAGGAGAGGGAAAATAAAAACAAAACCCATGTTGGAGGGAGGGATTTCTAAATCACATAGTAAGATGTTTGGAAAGACAGATCCTATTTTTGTGGAGACGATGTGTCGACAGAACAACACCACAGTGTCAAACACAAACAGTGATTCACTCGTTCTAGCCGACAAAAGCGTGATTAACGGGAAGAATTCCTAAATCCCACAAAACCAGAGAAAAATATTAAGATGGGAGGCAAGAACTGAAGAGAAAATGAGTCATTTGTTTTGTTGGCCCGGAAAGCCACATTGGATTTCTTTAAAAGGTGCAATATGAGGTGCTTTTTAAAAACAAACAAACAAAAAAAAAAAAACAGTGTTCGCACAACCACGATGTCAGTTCAACTCTAAAAGACACCACAAAGACGAGATTTAACAAGACATCTTGTTTGTTTTAGGACTTTATGCAGTCATTTGCATTTTAGGTGCAGGTGTAAGTCATTATTGTAAGCCTAAACAGGTCAGTTCTGACAGGAATACTACATGCTGCACTGTTAACGAAAAAACAAAAAACAAATCTGGCATGGCACAGCTTGCCAACAAAAACTCAAAAGTCCGACCTGAATTAATGAGTTCACAATACATAAAGCTTGACAAAATCAAAACACCTCTATTAATCAAACCCTTATATTTGGCAACAAGTGGCAACTACGGTTTATAACTTAAACTTCAAGACTTAAAGTGTTGGCATACACAGTATTCAACCATCCTTTTATTGGTGAAAAATCACTATGGACATAAACATAACAAACATTAAACATAAAGACATCCAAGTAATACCATGTTCTGCACTTACTTCCCAAAGCTAACAAGCTGAAGCAGCTAGAACAGCCACTCATGGGTTCTGGACCCCAGGACACAGGGTACAGTGGAATCAAGTCAGGAGGCAACACTAAGGCTATGTTTAGGTTACAAGTATATGAAGCTCCATATTAAGTGATACAATCCCATCTTTCCAGCTTGACCATCTGTATTTGTGTTTGAAAATGACCCATATTTGTCATGATTGTCAACAGATCTTTGCCCTGAAATGACTTTCATGCGCAGACACACATGCTTGATTTACATTTCCGTGGTGGTCACATCCGGGACCAAAAAAACAACAATACCCAATTGCTTCAGTTCCATACACCACATTACTGATGACCACAGTAACCCAAAATTCCAGCACACTCATACATCACTGACACTTGTCTATGGGACAAAACTGAAATGAGAGTAGACTAGCCAAAACTAACTGCTTAAGCTAACTGCCTGAAGCCAGCTCCCTAAAACTTGGAAACAAAATGTCATTTTCCAATGCAATTTGTGTGCACAAAGAGGTGAGACAAAGGTCTCCGTCTTTCAGATTCTCCCGAGTCTACAAGAGGAGTCACCAATAATCCAATACTGTACTCACCTGTGAATGGCACTGGATGATGGCAAACAGCACCTCATGGATGGCCTCAAAGGCTGCATGGTAGTCCTGGGCGGACAGGTGGTCCAGAGGGACAAACTGTGCGGCCCCCAGAGCAAGGGTGACATGATGTGGGTTGGACAGCATTCCTTCCCCCTGACGGAGTAAAACTGCCAAAGCCTCCAGTGCCGGGACGGTGACAGCAGAGATCAGTGATGTCTCCTTCCCAGACTCCTTCACTATGAACTGAGGACAAAATCACACAATGTCAAGTCATGTACGCTACTGTGAAATCAGCCAAATACTATTCAGAGTTCAAAGTCAACTACACAGGACGCAATCTCACAGAAGCTAGAAAAGAGGGCTTCATTAGTGGGGTAGAGTTTCAAAACGAGGTGTTAAGAGAGATTAAGAACGAACAGATGGGGCGAGAGAGAGACCCAGAGGAGAAATGGCCAAATGATCACACACACGCCTCTTTAATGAAAGTAGCTGACGCGCTGACATGCTGTCACAGTGGCCAACGCAAGAGGCCTTGAGAATCAGCACTTTATTTAATGCTCAAAAAGCATTGGTCAAAAAAGCGCAACAGCTGGCCGTTGGAATAGTTCTGGCTCTGATCCAGTGCAGATCCACATCTGCAGCAGAACCACCTCATTTCTAATTAGTGTCAGTGCTCTGTGGAGTATACAAACCCTTACATTAGCATTACAGTAGACTCAAGGCTTTCATTATCTCTTTATAGCCCTGCATATTGTTCCTTCAGATGTACTTAACCTCCCAGATTCAGATCCCATTTCATATGGATGAGTTTCTAGCGGCTAACATGAAATTTACAGCAGCCCCCATCTGAGCCCTGACGGATTTAGACTCAGTAAAAGTCAGGCCTGCGTAGTGCGTACACCGGCATGCATAATGCTTGTGCGCTTCAGCAAAAAACACACACAGCTCGAGGAATAGATGCCGCGTTTCTGTTTTTGTTTTGCGCTTGCGGCGAACTGAAAACTAACAGAGACGCGCCGCTTAATGGAAGCGGACAGGCGGCACTTTGGTGGGACAGTCCGTCCTTCTCCTGGCCGCGCCGCGAGAGCTGAGTGACAGGACGGAAGTGAGCTTGGGGGAACGGGGGAGCTGTGGGCCGGCATGGTCCAGCACTGGGCTCTGCCCGTCGGAAAGATGAGCATTTCCACCCGAGCGCATTCGGACGCCTCGGCGGCCTCAAGGATGCGGCAGAACGGAGAGGAGAGGCGTGATGTGCTTCACAAAGAGACGCATCTCACTCGCTTGAGAAAGGAACAGAGGGAAAAAAGAGCTGCGTTTCATTACTGTTCCGTGCCTGGTTCAGCCCCTGGGGTTTCCTGGGATAAACTAAAAACACATTGTGCTACAGTTTCATCTCCTACCTAAAATCAAATGTCCTGCAACAGGCCTGTCCAAGTGCTTGGGCTTATCTGTCCTGGAACAGCAATCATCGAGAGAGATGTATATTCTTCTACACGCAATCCATAACAGTTCCTAAATCGCCATTTCATAAAAACGCCCTTTTTTCTATTCACAAGGGCATTCATCCAGGAGCTATAAAAGCAGCAATCTGAGACCAAGTTACATCTAATAAAAACACCCAACTGAAACAGCGTACATGTTATTTTGCTGATGTTTTTAAAAAAATAGTTGTAAATACTCACAACCAGAGCCGATATGATCTGAGGGGCGATGAGCCAGAATGCCTTGGAGCAGGACTCTGGGAGCCCGCAGCTGGCGAGGAGCCTGATGACGGTCACCGCTGAGAAAACCTCCTGTGACACACAACAGTTCATCTTATAGGGGGCAGAGGAGGGCTGTCTGTCGGAAGCTGTGAGGGAGTCATAATATTGTGACGGCTCCACTGTCACTGGAGTGACACGACATGACAAGGAGAAAATTGGGTGATTCAACACCTCAGTGTCACAAATAATGTTAGACCCTTCAAAGGGGCCTTGCCCTTTTGCAACTTTACTTATCTGGATAAGCAGGATACAGTACAAAAAATAACATCTTCACACCAACATATACATCTTTTCTAATTGTACCTTACCGTATGAAGAACTATTTTGATACAATTGTATGCATTCATTTAAAATTCAACTAATGCCAGATTGAGCCTTGACATTTTATCTGTCAGCACAGCTGTCACATTAGATCAGATTTCTGCATTTCTGAGACTAAAGTAATGAGATCAACGTTTGTCATGACAGGTTCTGTCAGAGCTGCACTGACCCTGTGGTTGCCCTCCGTGACCTTTGACACGTCCAGGCCTTCCCTCAGCAGCAGCAGGAGGGAGTGGAACTGCTCCAGGGAGCTCGTGGCCAACAGCTCACCAATCAGATCGCTCACTGGAGTCTGCAGCTGCTCCAGTTCTGCCCGAGACAACCAGGAAGCTGTGCGGGAGAGACAGAGAGAGAAAAACAACGAGAAAGAAAATAAACAAATGAGAAAAAAAAAACTGAAAGCAAATTCATTCACACACAAACACATGTGGTTGTATTACATGTGCAATGCATGTGTGGCTGAAGTGGTGATTGGTAATCCAACTGGACATTTCAAACTGAACAAGAGGACACAGTCAGTAGACAGAGTGGAAGGGCCACACAACTGAACAGGACACAGTCAGTAGACATAGTAGAAGGGCCACACAACTGAACAGGACACAGTCAGTAGACATAGTGGAAGGGCCACACAACTGTGGACATGTTTGCCCTCCTATTGTATTTCACCCATAGAATTGCCTCATGCGTCTCCAGTCTTGGCAGAAGACTATATCTATGGTTCGGAAACAATAACTGTTAATAAGAAGATAATTATGGCTCCTGAAAAATAGATGATCTATTCAGAGAGGCTTGGAGCAAAATTCAACCCCGGACAAGAAGCTGACCGCTGTGCCCAATCATGGTCAGACATGAGAGACAGGACTACATTACTAATTAGGATAGGATTAATCTCTAACACAACGAGCAGGGTTGGGGAGAACACCACTGTCAGTCTGTTGGAGTTTTCATGCTACTGCCAAAGCCTCCCTTTTTTGAAAGTGGACATTTCATTTGCCTCTGTGACATGATGTTTGATACCACACATAACAGAATATGTGAATAACGCTTATAATCATTCATTTCATATTGTTTTTTTGTTTTTTTTTTCCATTAGTAGAGTTGCATAACAAAGTAACTGAATTCCGGGTATTTTTGATAAAAGGAAATGTGGGTATAATGGGATGACATTTATCAAGTGTAATTTGATTTTGCATGCTTGTTCTATGGCATAGGGCCATCAACGCAGGATGACTTGCATATAATGTGTTGAGGTAATTATTTTCATTTGCAATTGTAGACTAGTACCTGACAATAATTTGTGAACGTTGTGCAAAATGTCCACAAAAAGGTCTTCGATCCCGGGCTCCTTGGCCTTCTGTACGGCACTGTAGTAAGCTGACAGGAAGTGCAGAGATGACAACAGGAAGTCCATGGGGCGTGGGGCAGGGCACAGCTCTTTGAGGATCTGCATGCCGCAGCTCCGGTACAGTCCCATGTGGCCGAGTGTTGGGGGCCGCTCCGTCTTCGGCGTCCCCTCCTCCTCCGCCTGGTGGGCAAGACAGGCCAGCTCGCTGCGCACCATCCCCGCCACCATGTCCACCGAGAAGGCCCGGCCGGCCGCCCCGCCCACCGCCACCATCAGGCTGGCCTGGACGGCAGGTTCTGTGACCGTGAGAATTTTCCCCAGCAGCTGGACGAGCGTCTGGTCCAGCTGTTTGCTCTTACCCAGGCTGGAGGTCATGACGTCAGCTGCCGTGCCGAGCGAGGCCAGCAACAGCTGCAGGGATAAAAGCCTCGGCCGGTCGCCGCCAGCAGCTGCCGCCGTGGTGACGGCGGCCGCAGTGGTCACTGCCTCGCTCTGGACCGTCAGGAAGCAGGCGAACTGCTCCAGATTGAGGCGCACGCTGCTCTTGCGCTCAATGATCAGCTGCAGCAGGCTCTGGAGGAAGGAGCGCACCGCCTGCAGGAAAGATGACCAGTCGGTCTCGCTGACGTCGTCAAACAGGCCCTTGTTAGCGCGAGAGAAAAGAGAGGTCACGACCTCCTCTAGCAGTTTGCTTCCGCGGGCTAGTTTCAGGATGACCTGGGCATTTCTCCTCGTCAGCAGGGAGGTCAGGAAACAGAAGGAGTCTCTAAGGAAAGCCATTTTGACATGAATTGCAACATCACTACAAGGCTGCGTGCATGTGACAATCATGAACGTGATCAGGAAGAGCTCAGAATAGTCTTTCAGGGACATTCCATCCACATTTAATGCACTGCTGACCTTAAGCACGCGTACAAGGTCGTCAACTTGAGCCACAGAAAGGTCCATCAGTGATCCTGACCCAAGTGCGGTCAAGATCTGCTGAGCGACAGACTCCAGTCTCTTGACAACTGCCGGATCCACACCTCCGTCACCCGCAGACTCGTCTGTCATCACCTCTGTGTCACAGCCCTCGCTGCTAAACTCCTCATCCGTTTTCAGAAGGGACGGGCAAACGCTCCCAACACGCTGCGTGTCAAAAATCTGTGTCAAGCGCTGCGTGACGCCCCGCACTACAGCTGAGTAGAGAGCAGGCAACTCAATCAGAAGCGCGCTGTCTATGAGCTGCTTTGAAATGACAGCAACACACAGCCCCTGCTTGTCTCCCTTCTCCTCAGCATCATTATGCAGCACTGATGTCAGGAGCATGCTAGCTAAATAAGCTACATCTTCATCTGTGAGGAATGGGGCAATGAGAGGCAGGTTGGTTGTCACCAGATACCAGTGAGCTGCTGGGTAGCTATCAGCATCCACACTGCTGATCTGACCATCCCACAGCTGGTCAAACTCGGCAGGCGACGATTCGTCTCGACCCACTATGAACTGGGTGGCATTATGGAGGACATCCAGGTTACTAATATCTGTGGCAAAATCGCTCCTCAGGAGGATTTTCTTCATCATCTGCAAGGCCAGAAACTTCTGGAAAAGTTGACTGACAGGGCTATAGCCGTCCAGTGCCGCCTGCTCCCAGTCCTTGACCAGTGCTTCAGAGAGAAGCCAGAGGCCTTCATCTGCTGGCTCGCTGACCTCACTGCTGGCCTTGTCTCCGGAGAGGGAGTATTTACTGCAGTGCATCTGGAAAAGGGAGTCCACCTCCACCCAGGTGTAGGTGAGCAAAAGGCTGGACTCTCTGACCTTTTGACCCCAGAGAGAGGCCGAGGGCGGCACGCCTCTGAGCCACTCCAGCAGAGGCTTCAGCGCCGCCAGCATTTCTCCCATGAGCCTCTGCGTCTGCCGGACGACGGGCAGGGGCGTGGCGTTGTCCAGCGTCTTCAGGCTGAAGAGCAGGGCGTGAAGGAGAGCGCTCAGCGAGAACATCTTCAGCGCAGCGTCGCCGTCCTGGTCCCGGGCGTCCGGCAGGACGTCGCCCTGGAGCCGCTCCAGGACGAGCTCGCAGAGCTCCAGGCTCTGGCTGGCCGGGGTGTCCAGCAGGCAGAGGGCCAGCGCCTCGCCCACGGCCTCGGAGAGCAGCGGCGGCCGCAGCTCGTCCACCGCCGGCCGGCAGACCACGCTCAGCAGCTCCTCGAAGAGCCTGGGCAGCTGCCGCAGCTTGGCGTAGATGGTCAGCGTCGCCGAGATGAGGGCGTCCCGGGCCTTACGCACACGGGACTCCACGCAGTCCGCGTCCACCCACACGGCGGAGACCAGCTCGTCCAGGTCGGGCTCCACGATCATGTGGTTGAGCGCCAGGAGGGTCTTCAGGCAGCGGTACCACGCGGGCGTGGCGGTCTGCGCGTTGTTGAACAGCAGCTGGGTCAGACCGCGGTAGAACTTGAGCTGCACTTCGCCGTGCTGGATGCGGTCGGCCGCCACGTTGTAAATGTCCCCGGCGAGGCAACTGGTCAGGAGGCTGTCCAGAGCAAGCAGGGCGAGGTTCCAGTTCCCCGCGTCAAACGTCTCTCTGAGGGTCCCGTCGTCATTGAAGTCCAGCGCGCACGCAAACCTGGTCATGAGGTGGAAACACAGCAGCTTGTTCTCGCCACCCTTGCAGAAGGCATCCAATGCGAACTTGAAGAGCAGAGGAAGTGAAGTGGACACCACCGGGTAGAACACCTCGGGGTCAAAGGAGCCCGGGGCGCACAGCTTTGCCAGGACTGTGGTGAGCGGGGTGGACAGGCCTTTCCCCGCTCGGCCCTTCCTGCCGCCCGCCGCTGGCTCCTCTGTGGAGGAGGGCAGCAGCTCGTCCTTGTACGACTGCAAGCTGTCGGCGGAGAACAGCGCCATCTGCAGGACGGCGTCCGCCTTGCTGCGGATCTCCTTGCCGACGTGCTGCCTGACCCGCGCGGCGTCTCCGTCCTCTTCCGCCCACGTCCTGGTGGACAGCAGGTAGCGCAGCACGAGGAGAGGCTGGAGGAGGTGAGTCGTCACCTGGGCGAAGACGCGGCTGGCGTTGGCCTGCTGCCGCTGGACCGCCAGGTAGGTGGTCAGCGTCAGCTGCAGCACCTCCAGCTCGTGGACTGGCAGGGGCTCCCTGCTGGGCTGGGGCCCCAGCCGGACGCACGCCAGGTGGCTGAGCCGTGCCAGCAGCTCTCCCAGCAGCTCATACTTGGCAGTGTAGGTGACCGAGAGGACGGGCGAGGACAGAATGCCACGCAGGCAGCTCAGCACGGTGGCCAAAGAGGCGGAGGGCTGGCCAGAGTTTTGCTCAACAACTCGGTCATTAATCACCTGCAAAGACGAAGACAAATGACGACATTTTGAATTGCAAAATTACAAAAACAGAAGAATAAAATAGTTAACTGCTGCAGTGATAAAAGCTGCAAAATCACATTTTTTGTAAGTGATACACTAGGGCAAATACCTGTGCCACTGTTATCCGCAAGCTGATGGTTTTTCCCTGACTCAGGACATTCTGTAGTTTCTTGCTGTGTATGATATCATCAAAGTAAACCCACAAGCCTTCCACTACATCCTGTGCCAAGTCAATTTTCTTGCTATAAAAGAGAGTGAGTGCATGGCTGGTCCAGTCGAATAAAACCTGGGGAAGAAGGGGAATAAATATTACAAACAAACAAACAAACAAACCTGAACAAACATAACATCCTAAAGGGAATGGTTCCAGACTATTTCGCTCTGTGTGGTAGTTGGTCGACTGTACGTTCTACTAGAACATTTGAAAATATGTCACAGCAATCCATTTGATAAAACAGAAGATTAATCTGAAAACATCTGGTCAGATTCAATGCTGAAAACATATTAGTTGTATAATAAAAGAATACATCCAGAGTCCATAATACATGGCTAAGTAAAGTTGTGTTTCATTTTTTCTTTTGTAGTCTCTGCTTGATCAAACTGACACATGAAGGAAAGATAAACATTCTTACTTGTTCTTTATTTGGAAGAACACACTGTGGTGATATCCATGCAAATCTAGCAAGCTTCAGTTTGTCTGCCCATGGTGTGTGAGGACTCTTTAGTTTCAGATGAATGCCAGAATATATGGCAGCCATAATTTATGCAACCTAGAAGAGGGAGAAAATCCACACACTGAAAATACATAATATATTCAAAATATGTAAACTATATAATTTGTTAATTATATCAAAGCTGAGATTTTGTATCACCCAAATCCAGTGTGTGTCTGGCGCCTTGTTACATTAATTCAGCCTTCTAACCACTAGAGGGAGACATTTAACTACAATATTTATATATAACTACAAAGACATGTGCTATCTTTGTTGTACGCTGCGGGAGACATAATTACTGCAATTCTCGTAACGTAACACCAACTCAGATGTAGAACATATGTATTAAAATGCTGCCCAAAGTTATTTCAAAACACTTATGTTATATTTTTAACGGTAATGACTAATGTTTTTCAAGGCACTGGTGATTAGTCCAATCCTGAATCTTAGACGTTAGCGTTAAATTAGCTAAATTTAAAATCATGGCAGTCGTATATTTAAGACCTTGACCTTACCACTCGAAAATAAAAACAAGAATGCAAGCTATCGTGGAACAATTCATGCATATCTCTTAGTTTACAGGCAGAATAGCAAGTTGTTAGCTAACATGAAACTGACCCCACGTTGATGCTTTAGCTCCCATGTAGCCGATATAGAGCATGAGTACCTTAGTCGTGACACCATGTAACTTTAAGAGTTCCACTAAATTTTTAATTTCCCACATACATAAGTCAACAACACATGGTATCGATTGTATTATTAACAAATTGTACCTTCTCACACATGTGGCGCATCTGTTGCCGGACACTTCAACTTCAACCTCTAACCTTTACTCCCGCTAGACAAATACAGTCGATTAACTACTTCATCGATGAGAGGGGTTGGTTGCCTACCATCTTTCCAGTACATCTTTGGGCACACCAGAGAATTTCTGGCAGACCAAATATATACAATCATTGGTACGTACGTACTTGTCGTACGTGTGTGGTGAAACAGGAAATATACCATATAATTGCAGTAGTATAATTATGAGAAGAATTAAACGCGAATTGCTATTTTACGTTAGGTGTTTGCCCATTATACATGGAGTCTCGTTTCAGTGTCACAAATGTTTGTGTGCATTTAAGCTTTATATTACAACTATTATTCATATAAAGGCAGAAACTCGGCATTTTAAAAACGAAAAAGAACTGAACGTGTTGCAACAATCAAGTGAGAAGGAAATAATTTCGATTGAACATGCCTGAAAAAGTTACACTGTGTATGTGATCGGCCATTGGTTTGAGTGCCACACTTGTGTGTAGCAGTGTAAACGCCGGATGCTACACTAGGGTCACCTTTTCGTCTTCGGACTATACCTCTGACACTGTGGATACTTTTCTTTTAGGGTGTTTGTACGTGCGTTTAGTGCTTATTGTTGATGTGGTTGAGAGTGTCAAATGAATGTGTTCGACATAGCTGTAGCCTGTTATCAGTAAACAGATTGTTGTGACAGGGCGTTGGTAACAAACGATAGGAGATAGCAGGGCGCAACAACCCTTCTTTTATGTGGCTGTCATGAACAGATAATGTGAAATAACTGTCAAAAAGAAGAGTATAGCCTTTCCCATTGGGCAGATCTTTTAAGGGGGATGCAGCTGTCGCGAAGAGACCGTTCACTTTATTTGGCAACTGTGTTGTAGCAGGCTAACGTTAACATTTCATTAATCGAATTGACTTGTAGCAACCTTACCACGAAGTTATGTTGTTAAACATTGTCCATTCGAAGACCCGATGTGTTAGTTAACAGTTTAAATTGTGTTTCTATGCGGTTGACCACCTGACAGCTAGGTTTAGTAGATGCTACAGGATGAAACTCATATTTAAGTTGACAAAATGCACAGCAGTGAACCTACTGAAGCGCAGGAATACACATTGCGGTCAAAATCGGACGTACTGGGTGGAAAGTACAGTTCTTAAGGGGTCATGGAAGAGACGTGAATATGTAGTTTCGCGTCCCATGCCACTTTCTCATTTAGAGTCTGTGGTCACGTCGCCATTGCCCTGTATCCGACTTGGAGAGGTTTCAGCACCCCGGGATCTATGGAGACTCTCGACGCACAAACTGAACTGTTATAGTACCTCCACTGATTCGAGGCCAGCCACTCAAGATGGGGTTGAAAGTAAAGACAACGCAATCAAGACTGGTAAAAACCTCATGCCAGTACCATCGGAAGACATCAGAAGACTATTGCACCTGGCGCACCCGGAGCGATGGCGACTGTCGAGTATGTAGTTTAGATGTCATTTCAGGTCATGATATGGACATGGCAAAACAATCACTGATTTGGGTATTTTTTGTTACTGTGTGCTGATTTGATCTCTTGTTTTGTTGAAGGTTTTTTTTTCTGGTTCTCAAATAACTTTTTATTCTCATATTTAGAGAGACCTTCACGAAGTTAAGACAATAGCCATTGTGTTGGAGTTTTTGAGCTACACCTGCTAAAAACTGTATAGTATGGCTGTCACCACACCATATTAGTCTGATTTGTTTGTTTGTTTGTTTCTCCCACCTCTTCATTCCCAGCGGCCATGGGTTTCCTGATGGCCTCCAGTGCTGTAACCATGTCGGCTCCTTATTTCCTGGGAAAGGTCATCGACACCATCTATTCCAGCAGCACCGCAGACTTCAGTTCGTCCCTGACCTCCCTGTGTATGATGCTGGGTGGAGTGTTCATCTTTGGGGGAGCTGCTAATGCTGCACGCGTCTACCTCATGCAGATCTCCGGTAGATGTCCAGGCTTTCTCCTGAACTATCGACAGAGCTATGTACTATGATAATACTCTGATGAAGAACCTGTGCTGTTGTCAGTTCAGTGGTGAAGGGGAAAGAAGTGCTTTTGACATTGTAATGAAGATCTTTGATGATAAAGCTGGCTGCATATCATCAAAGTTTTTGACTAGTGGTGTTTTTTGCACTGCTTTTTTGCAAGTTTACTAGTAAATGTTGATATCACAGGAAGGCTCTTGGTAGCTCCTGGTTAGGTGACATTTAAGTTTAGTGATTGACTGGTTGTACTGTCATGACGATCATTCACAGGGCAACAGATTGTGCGAAATCTGCGGGAATCTCTCTTCTCCTCCATCATCAGACAGGAAGTCGGGTTCTTTGACAAGACTCGCACTGGGGAACTCATCAACCGCCTGTCCTCAGATACCACCATTGTGGGACGCTCACTGACGGACAACCTCTCAGATGGCCTGCGCTCGGTCGCTCAGGCGGGTGTGGGTGTCAGTATGATGGTGAGGAAGTTTCCTGCTTTTGTCTTCTGTTTCTGTTCTTCAAATCTGGTCAATTTCAATGTCAATGTCAATTTATTTATATAGCACATTTAAAAAACAGCAACAGTTGACCAATGTGCCTAAACATGTCTTTTCATTTCTTGGTAGTATTTATCTTCCCCAGATCTAACTACCAACTATATTCTGAAAAGAAATGTCATAGTGGAAGCAGTGGTGCAAGGGGTTGTCGTAATAGTTTGTGTCATAGTAGTTGGCCCAGCTGTTGTTGCTGTTGATGTAGTAGCAGTAAAGGGAAGTTAGTAGCATTCTCACAAATTCTTAAGCACTGGGACTTTTCTCAAGGATAGTAAAGTTTACAGAGACTGAAAGAAAATGTTTTTTTTTTTTTTCCATTTGACACTTTTATTCAAAGCGAGTTAAAGTTGGAGGACAACAATCAAGCTTCAGTAAGCTATTAGACATTTGTGGTGACCGCTATAAGGGAGGGTGGTATCTGAAGAAGTGCGTACTGTACGTGCAGTACGTGCCACAGTGTGTCAGAGCATGTTAGGGTGTTCGAGGGTACAGGAAAGAATGTGATCTTGGAAGAGATGCATTTTCCAGAGGTTCTTGGAGATGGGAAGGGACAACACTGTTCTGACTGCATTTGGTAGCTCGTTCCACCAGCTCATTAAATCAATTGTCCTTGTGTAGTGAAGTGTAGGGATGGCAATGCATACATAGACCTGGTCCCCATGTACTGTGATAAAGGGGGAAAAACACATTGCTACACTGGCTGTTGTCCTCATGAACAAATCTCTGATGGCTAGCCTCAAGTGTTTTTACTAATGGAAATGGCTGAAAGCCTCAATGCCCTCAGAAGAAGGGGTTTGAAACAAATCCAAACAAATCTGTGGAGATGGGCTTAGATGCCCTAAGAGTAGCCCGTCTAGGTTTCATCCCTCCGGGATCTCATCAGAAAGGTCGCTTTTAAGCAGCACCTGTTGCTAAGGTGACCAAATGAGCAGACTCCATGATATACTGAGATAATGACTTCATAGTGTGTCCAGTTTCGGAGCAGACAGCATCTGCCATTTATAGCTTTATAGCCTTATTTGCAAAGATTGTTTCTTTTTGTGATTAAAATGTTTCAAAGCAATTCTATGGAGGTGGAAGGGTTTGAAAGGTTGATTTTCTTTCCATTAGCAGTTGTGCTCATAGCATTGCAGGTGTATGTCTTTTTTTTTCTTATTTGGTCATTATCTTGTTTGTCATTTCCTGTGAAATGACCGTCAACACTGAACTTATTTGATTGATGATTTACAGACCGGTGCAATGATCTTTCATTTGTTATCAGTAACAAAGAGGTGACAAGGCTTGAACTCATTTGCACCAGTTCTATATATGTCCCAGAACAGGAAGTGGGGCTGCACTACTGTAGCAGGAAATGAGGGCCATATCGGACCTGAGGAACTGGTCATGTAACTACTAAAAGGAAGATCACCCTTAATTACACAGATTGTGGCTGATTGTCAGCAGTGATGACAGCAAGTGTTTGTCAAGTCATTCTGGTGTTTTGTGTGATACTACGGACTATTGTGTTGTCAGCAGCCTTCAAGGAAGTGGCTTCCAACTTGACTTAGGCATGTAATCTTAAAATGAATTCTGGGTTTGTTTGTGATGTAACATTGCCAGGAATACCACTTTTTCTGTAAAATGTTGCGGCTCTGTGTATTCATTCGGTGAAAGTATATCATTAATCAACATGGGATACAATGTCCTTAAAAATGATTAACAAAATGGCATAATTAAGAGCCATCTTGTTTGATTAAGAACCATTGTCAGAGAGCAAATTGGGTTAGATTGTTGACCAATGTAATTGTGGGCAGGATCTCCCCTCCCCCTCTCCTTCACTCTGTTGCCTAGCAATGCAGATGGAATGGCAGTGGCATATGCTGTTCAAATGAAATTACATTCCAGCTGATCTCCTTTCACTGATTTCAGACATTTACTGAACTGGCACTCTCAACATGAAAAACCAAGGCAGTGGAACAAGAAATGTTATGAAATATTCACAATATTGTTTCACATTTTATAGATATTATGTAGTTTAACAATCTGCCATCGTCAGTTGAATTTTGTGGCAGCAATTACCCATGAAAGGTTTGCTTGTTAGTGCAGCACAAATTGGGTAATCGAATAAAAAGCTAGTGACCAGAACTAATCACCATTAACATCCACAATATACAGTTCTGTTCTATGGAAAAATCTGTGCTCAAGAATAAGATACTCTGATGACGTCATGTGAATTTGTGTGTCACTAACGTAGGAGTGCATTTCAGATTTATGTTCCTTTGTTGTTAGGTGTTAGGACATCTCTATGCATGGACCTGCCCTATTTCACCATTGGGGTACAAGTGTAAAAGATCATTTGAAATGATGTAATCCTTAAACCCTTCAAGTTATTTTACTGTTGGCAAGTTGAGGAAAACAAACAATAGGGATTTTTTTGTTGTTGTTGTTTTTTTAAACGGTTCACTTCTCTGTAAGAATAGTTGTAGACTGAGGATAATGATGGGTTGTAACTCGTCCATTGTTGTGAGCCCATTGTATAACTGCAGCAGGGGTTTTAATGGAAAACTCTGTAAAAATCCATTAAAGGTGTGCGTGGGAGAGGCGTCTATTAAAAAAGAGCATTCAACCATAAAGCAAGAGAAGGTGGCCAGGAATGCACTTCTGACATTGTTTTCTTTCTCTCGTCCCCTGTGTGCTTCCTTGTAGTTCTACGTGTCTCCCAGTCTGGCTGCGTTCGTGCTGATGATCGTTCCACCCATGGCCGGCATGGCGGTGATCTATGGCAGATACCTGCGCTCCATCTCCAAACGCACCCAGGACTCTTTGGCTGAGGCTACGCAGGTAAATGGAACTTTTGGAATGCTGTCGGGATATTTCTGACAAAAGGAAGTGACAAGAAAGTAAACAGGCTCCTAAAACAATATTTTTCCACCTGTCCTCTCATCTCATCTCACGTCTCTCTCTCTCTCTCTCTCTCTCTCTTTCTCCCTCTCCCTCTCTCTCTCTCTCTCTCTCTCTCTCTCTCCCTCCCTCTCTTTCTCCCTCTCTCTCTCTCTCTCTCTCTCTCTCTCTCTCTCTCTCTCTGCTCAATACCCTCTGTTCTCCCTCCCCACGTCTCTCTCATCGTCTCTCTTGATCTCTCGCTCCGTGTCAGCTGGCTGAGGAGCGGATCAGTAACATGAGAACGGTGCGAGCGTTCGGTAAGGAGTGGAGCGAGCTGGAGAAGTATGTGGGGAAGATCAACTACGTGTTCCAGCTGGCCAAGAAGGAGGCTGTGCTGAGAGCCGGCTTTTTCGGGATGGTGAGTGACCTTTAACGTGACTCGCCCTGGAACTTAACTTCTCAGGTGCTCTCTAAACTGACTCATTCACTCCCGCTCACTCGCGTGCTACGGCTATCATCTCACTCTCAATCACAGTCCAGACGCACTCTCTTAATATGGCCCATTCTCTCATAATCTCTGTCTTTTTCAATGGTTGCTCCCTGACTTCAGATTCTCTCTCCCATCACTAAGACTCACACTCTCACTCCAACTCACTCACTCCATGTTCTCCACATAAATTCATTTTCAGTCTCTCTATCCAACCTCTCCATCTCTCCCTAAGAGCTCCGTGACTATCTGACTGACTACAGAGGGCCACACCTGCAGAGACCTCATCCACTGACCACTATGTTTCTCACCAGAACAACCTGTTCCTTGTTGTAGCTTTTGGTTTCTAGCGTGCCAAAGACCAAAGCCAAAACTGACATAATCTCTTTATCCTGACACAAATTACCCTCTTCTGTTCTCTCTCTCCCACTGTGTGTGTGTGTGTGTGTGTGTGTGTGTGTGTGTGTGTGTGTGTGTGTGTGTGTGTGTGTGTGACAGACTGGTCTCAGTGGCAACATGATGATCCTGGCGGTGCTGTACAAGGGCGGCTTGCTGACCGCCAGTGAGCACATGACTGTGGGACAACTCTCCTCCTTCCTCATGTACACCTTCTGGGTGGGCATCAGCATTGCAGGTGTGTATGTGTTTGTTTGCCTGACTGGCTGACCTACTGTACGTATTCTACATCAGGGGTGTCAAACAGAAGGCCTGGGGGCCAGATCAGGCCCGTCAGCAGTTTTCACACTTAAATACATACATACATCCTAGATGTTTTGGATAGGATAGGGAAAATTAGGAGAAAAAATAGTCACATCCAGTTGTCTTCAATGTGTAATAAGTAATATTTCTATGATCGATTGATCAAACCTAGCACTACAAACCATCCTCAGGAAGGAAGGGCTGACAAAACTGGCATGGCATGTAGGGTATTTCAAAAGAGAAAGAGCAGTATGTAACAGCAGTACATGATTTGTACTTGTTTGCTCATAAGTGGCTATAATAAAGGAGCACCTGTACCTTTGCAGAAAAATGATAATAACCATGATGATGACGGCCCCCAAGGGGTCTCATTACAACAAATCCGGCCACGCCTAATTTGAGTCTGAAACCCCTGCCCTACATTGTTTGATTTCCTTGGAATTTCCCACCCAGATATTCATCTGGCTGATGAATAACCTTAAGTGATGTTCCAAGATCACGTTGCAAGGCAAGCTGCCAAAATCGGTGTTCCATATTTTTTTATTTCACCTATACGCTATCAGCAGTTAACCAGGATGCCTTTTTGTATAAAGATTCTGTCAGTATTGAAAGAGTTAATTTTCATTCCTCCAACCTAAATGATCAAGGCCAGTTGGTTTACATTCTTTAAACAGTAATATCTAATCGTCATCTACTTTTACCACTGAATGTTCTCTTCCTACATGGTTCAAAACCTTGTGAGAAGCCAAAATTGACCTTCATTTAATTTTTCCATCAATATATTTGCACATTTCATGTTGTCTTGTTGTGTTTCTCCTATGATCTTTTGTAGCAATTTATTTTCAGATTAAGAGAATATTGGACAGTAAAATCTCAGATTAGATCAGATCACCGTGTTGTCTCTGTGTTCCATGTGTCAGGAAGGATGAAGCAAGTTTATTGATAGAGCGCTCTGTACAAAAGGTCATTCAGACGGTTTATAAAAACATGAAATAAATAGAAAGTTGTTCTGGACCATGCACGATGATTAATAGCCAAAAAAGGTAATATATACAGTACAAACAGTGGTTTAATGCATGACAAACAATGACCATGTAGCTAGTGACTTACTTCCCTATCCATTAAACAGAAATTAAAAGTAAGACTAGTTGACTTGCCTGAAAGTAAACTCTCAGGAAATGGTAAAAATGTAGCCCAATTTCTTTAATAAATATTAAAATATAACATCATAGGCCTGAAAAACATTAAGTTCTATGTGCTTGTGTTCCATACCACCACACATTGGATCTGTAGGGGCTGTGGGAGAGTACAGCTCATCTTGATCTGTGGACTGCAAAGCCATCCCCAAATAAAGTCATTAAACCAGTTTTCATACCATTGTTGGCGTACTTTGATAAAATTATTTGGTTTAATCCAGTATTATTGTGTAATAGTATAATGTGTGTCTGCGTTTGTGTTTTTCTCTGGTGTAGTTTCACATTAGTTGAAATTCCTGACTCTAAACAAGCAAAAGCAAAGATAGAAGAAACATAACTAAATTGAGCTGCACTAGAGAAGTGAGAAGAACTGCTTTTGCACTCGCGCATACTCTCTGTCTGCCGTAATGAGCTCTCATAACACATATTTTCTAGCTCCGAGAACTATAGAGATAGTAAATCAGTCAGTCATTGCCAGGAATCTGTGGCATGTCATTTTTATGGGTACTTTAATTAAGACAGATATAATTTTTTTTTTTTTTATAACCACCTAGCCAAAAGTGGCTGTTAACACTTAATGAGTTTTCAGGATCATTTATGTAATTTGTTGACCAAAAGAAAAAAAGTATGCTTCATGTGCAGTCCAAATATGGGACTCAACACCAGTGATTTGTTGAGGTGCAGGCTTTGACTGTTTTTTACTGGGTCATCCATTTGCCCTGTCAGGTTTCAGCTCCTTCTACTCAGAGCTGATGAAAGGCTTTGGTGCTGGAGCCAGACTGTGGGAACTTGTGGACAGAAGACCAGAGTTCCCCCTCGATGGTGAGCATGGCTGCACTCACAGTGATGTCACACTTGCATGACTACGTACACCACAGAGATTAGGGGCAAAGGCCATGCACATACTGTACAGTATATAGCTCTGTACCTGTACTCTGCTAAATGCCAAGATTGCCAGGTTGAATCTAATCTGAATCTAATCTAATATAGTATATAGTTTTCACTTCATAAATGTGTAAGCTACTCCGACAATATCTAGGTATTTTTGTTGTAGCAATCCAGAGCCTTATGCTAGTGACATACTAGCAATTGTTGCAATGTCACAGCAATGCCTTAGTTATGAGAGACTAAAGCTAATGATATGGGGCAGCTGTTGCTGGGCAATGTTCCTCATTATTGTGCTTCTGGCATGTTCCCACTGATATTGGGCAACAATTTATTTTCTCTACAGCAGTGGTTCTTAAAACGGGGTACGCGTACCCCTGGGGGTACGTGAAGGCACTCCAGGGGGTACGTGAGATTTTAAAATATACATATATTTAAAAAGTAGAATCCATGCAAAAATACTTTAAAAACAATTATTTAATGAATATTTCAGGAAAATATAAGTTCATAAAATGAATTTTATATTTCAGTAGGCTATTCAATTTTATTATCCTAAAAACCCAACCTGTCACATGCCACCCGCCATCACCTGTCAATCACTGTCAAAACTCAAACGATGGAGTCGTGGTTGAAGCGTAGCGGTTAGGGGTTACTTGGCTGAAAAAATATTTCACAGGGGGTACATCACTGAAAAAAGGTTGAGAACCACTGCTCTAAAGCACTAATCATCAGTAGGCAAGTCGTTGTGATCATCCAATCAGAATAAATGGAACTGGTTATGTTGTTGCCCAGCAACATTGCTCAAAAAGTTGCCCCATTCACCTTATTCACGCGGCGGCCACTGTGTAAACCAAAGGGGTACACTGACTATATCATTAATGCTTTTTCACCACCTACTGGCGAATGCATAGAACCCTACAATCCTATGGACACTGATGAAGACACAGAAGTGTCGAAACGTTAGTCAATTGCTGTGCACTACAATAAACATATGTAAAAGCCATCTCTGTGTGCTTCGGTGAACCTTCTCCTTCTCTACAATCCTATGGTTTGTCTACCCTGTAGCCTCAATTTGGTTAACAATGGCCGCCGCGTAAATAAGGCGAATTCGCGAATTAGTCTAGGTAATCTGTGAGGAAAAAATCACCCAACCCAAAACTAATTGCAGCAGAAATTATTTTTGTTGTATTCAGTTGATGAAACCTTCCCATGTCACATACCAAAAGTCCATGAAAATCCAAGTGGTGGAACATTGTCAAAATTGGAATTATTTGTGCATAGGTCAAAAACTGTACCTTTTGGCAGTTTTGAACTTTCATAATACAGAGGATCTGTGAAAATGAGGTCCAATTCTTTCATAAAGGCATAACTTGGAGAACTTGTACTTGCCGTGGCAACCATTAAATGTTCCACTATAGCTATGTTATAAGCCTATAGTTTGCATCATATCTTCTGAATCAAACATGGTATCTCAGAACAAGTGATGTCTACTCCCAGGGATGGGCAGTAATATATGATACATATATTTAAAGTACACATTTCAAATACAAATAGTATTTTGTAATTTTATTTTAATTGGGTTGAATAAAATGGCTTCGTATTTTGTGTCAAAACACTTTATATCTGTGTATTTTTGTAGCTTAAAGATATTCCCAAATATTTTTGGTAAAACCAATAGGCCTACTTTTGGTAATGTGATGACATCATAAAAGTGCAAAACAATGAATGTAGCCTGACTGGTGCTGACTTAGTAATTTTCCCACACTTGTGATCAGAATATTGAGATTCAGGAAGATGATCCAGTGCAAGATGAGTAACGTGTAGGTTGCTTACACATACAATACCCCCCCCCCCCCCCCCACACACACACACACACACACACACACACACACACACACACACACATACCCCCCCTCAACCCTTTACACCAACCTCAAGTTTCTTCAGAATTTTAACGATCAGTTTCTTGAGAACTGTAACCATCAGTATCTTGATCAGCAGAATACATGGAAACCATTATGTGCAACATTACAATGCACCATTGCTCAAAAAGTTGCCTCATGTATCATCCATATGCCCATTGGTGTCAGTATAACCCATTTAGCACTTACACAGTACCCAGGTAGTTAAAAACCAACTAAAAGGGTCATGATCCTACCTGATCAACAGCTTTACACAGTGCAATATCATTCTGGGCATGCATTGACAGACGTCATTCATGTCAGAGACTTCATTCTCTGTGTACCATGAGTTTGAAGCCGTTATTTTAAGTTAATAGAACTGCATTGGGTTGCTTTAAGCCCACATTCTGTGGCTCTCAGTAGAAGGGGCCCTTTCAGATATGAGGGGTGAATAACGTAACCCATGGTATATGATTGAGGGACCCTTTAATGGCATAGCATACATACATCACCTGTTATTTGACTGAGGCAACCCATTCTGTAGGGGTGAATAACATAACCTATATTATTTGACTGAGGGCCCCCATTCAGATGTCATGGGTGAATAACATAACTCGTGTTATTTGACTGATATCAGGGGGAGAAAACATAGTAGCGACTTCACGTACAAGCCCATTCAGTAATGCATGAACATGACCCCTCATGTAATGATCACTTTGTTCTTGACGAAGGCTGTCTCTTGCAAAGGTTACCTTGCCAACATGGACAGACCTCAGACCTATAATCTGGACGTCACCAGTTGGTCCATAGCCTGTTCTGTGCTTTCAGCTTTGCGCATGTGAGCCCTCTTCCGCACCAGCGAGCTGCTGCTGTTCACTGAGGACTACAATCACAATCAGATGTGCACTTTACTATGCATAGCCTGCGCAACATTGTTGGCTACATAAGTTTAAAACCCAGTGCCAGTGAGCTACCAGTATTCATTGACCCTCAGTCCTGAATGTGCTTGTCCGTATGCTTGTGCAACTGTCAGACATGTAGCAAACCACTGGTCCCTGCGCATCACCGGGGGGTGATCTTTCTTCTTGTCACTGTGCACTTGACAATGTTGGCTCTATTGCCATGATATTCCTACATCACTGCAGACTCACCAAACTCTGCTTGTACTGTAATGTTGACTCACTACCTAACTGCCTCATTGACTTCTGAATCTGGCCAGCTGGTCACATCAGAATGTTGAAAGAGGAATAATATATTACAGACACTGCCTTATATAGTGCAAAAATATTCCCCTAGACAGGTGATTGGAGATTAGTTTAGATCGATGACATCATCAAAGATGGACTTTCTATTGGTTAACATCTCATGTTCGTCAGCGAACCAAGGTTATACATAACTACCGGTATATATTTGTACAGCTTTAACATTGTGGAAAACTTGCAAATGCAGAAACACACTGGCTCTACTTAAAGACTCAACAACCATTTCCATTGATTCAAAGGACCAAAATGAAATATAAAAATGTGAAATTAGTTTTGGTTTAGACCTTACTTTGCCTGGACTACTGCCCACACCTCTTTAAGTATATTTTTGGGCTTTTTTTGCCTATATTCACATAGGACAGTGAAGAGTGACAGGAAGTAGGTGGGGGAGAGAGATGTGGTGGGATCGGGAAATGACCGCAGGTCGGATTCAAACCTGGGTCCCCGTGGGCACTTGGATCCATATGTGGTATGGACGCTGTAACCATAGTAACCTGTTGTGCCACAGCGTACCGAAAAAGGTCTGGGGACACGCAGCACATTAAAGGTTCCCGGATGTGCGGGTCTAGTGTATGTATCATCACCTTAAGCCTCCTGTCTCTTCTCCTCTGAATTTCTTCTCTTCTTTCTTTCTTTCCTCACACCATCTCCCCTCTCTTTCATCCCTCGTTCCCCCCCCCCAACCTCCCTCTCCCCAGAGGGCACAGTGCTGAGACCTGAGCAGTTTAAGGGCCAGCTGCAGTTCCACAACGTGTCCTTTGCCTACCCAACCCGCAAGGACGCGCCCATCTTCCAGAACCTGAGTCTCCTGGTGCCGGCTGGGACGGTCATGGCTGTGGTCGGGCCAAGCGGGTCGGGCAAGTCCACCCTGGTCTCCCTGCTGTTGCGTCTGTATGACCCAGAGTCGGGTAAGACGGAGATACTGGCGAAATAATGTTGCAATATTCATTTATCGTGCATTCCCAGCATAAACACGGTTTATGTTTATTCACAATGTGTTGTGTGTCTATTGATTCCACATCAACCAAGTTCATGGTATGGCTTAGTCAGTCTATAAATATAGACTGAGCAAATTGATTCTTTTTTTAAGTCGAAGATTTTAAACTCATGTCTGCTCTAGTTCATCACATTCTGTCACCTCATGACACTTACTAGCATGGGTTAGGGTAATTAGCATGGGTTACGGTAATTAGCATGGGTTAGGGTTAGGGTTATTAGCATGGGTTAGGGTTATTGGTATGGTCAAGTTTAAAGCCTGCATCCTCATGGCTTTGAACAAGTCAGTACTTTTTTGGTTTTACTTGCAGGCACTAGGGTGTAAAAGTGATTTATAGGGCTATGATGGCCCCTGTGTGAAGATGATTGACTATTTTAAAGGCATCTGTTGTTAGAGGCATAGTAGACATAACATTGTGTCACTCCACTGTCACAGGCATGATCACTATTGATGGCAGAGATGTGCGGGAGCTTAATCCTTGTTGGCTGAGGAGTCATATCGGAACAGTCAGTCAGGTAAATCCACCAATGACAATATTTTCAAATATTTCAACAACAAAAAAAAGATAAAATATGTGTCCTGTTTATCTGGAGACAAAAAAGAATGTTAAACGTTTTTACACAAGGTGCATGAAAAAGGATAGAAAAGTAGTTCCAAAACTTCCCAAAGCTGTAAGCTAGGGTGACAAATTGCTTCAGCTGTTCAGACAGAGCGTCACCAAAGCTAAAGCTAGACTGTCCAAACAGTTGAAGATGGACAGTAAGTAAGTCAGAAGTATGTTAAACTGGACTCTAAAATTAAAGTGGAGCCAATGCAAGGAAGCCAGGACTGGAGTAATGTAGTCATGTTTCTTAGTACCTGTCAGCAGTCTAGCAGCTGCATTTTGGACCATCTGAAGACAATTTAGTAGGGACTGGGGGAGGCCTAGATGTAGAGTTGCAATAGTCCAGTTGTGATGTAATGAAGGCGTAGATTACTTTTTCAAGATCCTTAAAAGACAGGAAAGGTTTGATTTTGGCAATTACTCGTAACTGATAAAAGCTGTTTTTGACAACAGCACAGATTTGCTTGTCAAGACAAAGCTCTGAATCAAAAATAACACCAAGGTTCCGAGCATGAGACTTGACATATGGGGCACGGAAGTTATTTGCCATCCAGCCTTTAATATCCTCCAGACAACCCAGGAGAGACTGCAGAAAGTTGAGATACAGTTGCGAGTCGTCTACGTGGACATGGAATAGGATAAGGATATACACTCTTTTGATCCCGTGAGGGGTCTGCATTTATCCCAATCCGTGAATTAGTGAAACACACTCAGCACACAGTGAACACACAGTGAACACACAGTGAGGTGAAGCACACACTAATCCCGGCGCAGTGAGCTGCCTGCAACAACAGCGGCGCTCGGGGAGCAGTGAGGGGTTAGGTGCCTTGCTCAAGGACACTTCAGCCGTGCCTACTGGTCAGGGTTCGAACCGGCAACCCTCTGGTCACAAGTCCGAATTGCTAACCAGTAGGCCACGGCTGCCCCTAAAATAAAATAAGATGTTGTGTTTCCTGATAATGTTACCTAGCAGGAGCACATTTGACACAGCCTGGTTCACAGCTTTGCTTATAATTATGGAGCTTTTTTTGATATCTTCATTACCTACTACATGCTATCTAATTATTGTTATTAAATTGATAAGTTCTAGTAAATCATATAGTTATTGATATCCATGAAGATTGACACTTGTTAATGCTTATACATTTTTTCTTCATTTTGTGTGGGTGTGTGGGTGTGTGTGGGTGTGTGTGGGTGTGTGTGGGTGTGTGTGTGTGTGTGTGGGTGTGTGGGTGTCATAGGAGCCCGTGCTCTTCTCCAGCTCCATAGCTGAGAACATAGCCTATGGTGCGGTGGATCCCAAGAGTGTCACAGCTGAGGACATCCAGCGTGCTGCTCAGATTGCCAATGCCTATGACTTTGTCCAAGGCTTCCCCAAAGGCTTCGACACCATAGTGGGGGAGAAAGGAATTCTTCTGTCAGGTTAGCATTTACTTACTGTGGTCATTATTGATTGTTAACATGTTATTGTGCTGTAACATCTTCTACTAGTAATCAATATGAATATATCATGATGGGTTGAACAGGAATTAGTATGGCTTCTCTGAATGCATGTATTTCTTGATCCCATTTAGAATGTTATGTTTTTATTGAAATTGAGAACAAATTGACTTTTGCACAGATATGCTATAAATGGGACAAAGGTATTTAATATCACCTTTTTAAACTGTGGATTCAGTGGAAAGAGGTAAAATGATAATGACACTTTTGACATTTAATCTTCAAAG
This sequence comes from Alosa sapidissima, assembly GCF_018492685.1. Classification (NCBI taxonomy): domain Eukaryota; kingdom Metazoa; phylum Chordata; class Actinopteri; order Clupeiformes; family Clupeidae; genus Alosa; species Alosa sapidissima. Next base: position 10,680,749 of record NC_055972.1, on the reverse strand, counting down.
TGTTCTGAAGTGTTGTCTGTAGTCTTTCCCTTCATTGACATTCTTAACCAGATTTGCAGTGTTTCATCACATTAAGATTGTCTAGACTCAATTTCACAAAAGCTTAATCTTCCAATTGGGGGATCACTCGTCTGATTTCGTGATTATGTAACCTTTACATTTGTGCAGCATTGAATGTAATGGTCTAATCCCTCCTATCAGGTGGTCAGAAGCAAAGAATTGCCATTGCAAGAGCCTTACTTAAGGTAAATGATTTCACTATACATGTATACTGTTTTATTACCAGTGCAAAATCTGATTGTATTTGTTTTAATTTTGCATAATTTTCTCTAGAACCCCAAGATACTCCTGCTTGACGAAGCCACAAGGTAAGAAGAGAGCCTCTATTAATGTAGTGTCCTGTTTTGTGTGTTCATGAATGGGTGTCAATCTGAATCATTTCATCACGCTCTATCCACTTCTGTTGTTCCATTCTTTTTCTCTCTGACACTCCCATCTTTTCATCCTTCTTTCTCTTTCTATCCATCCATCTCTCTCTCTCTCTCTCTCTCTCTCTCTCTCTCTCTCTCTCTCTCTCTCTTTTTCCCTCTCTCCCTACCTCCTTCATCTCAGTGCGCTGGATGCGGAGAACGAGTTCCTGGTGCAAGAGGCGCTGGAGCGTCTGATGGCGGGCCGCACGGTGCTCATCATCGCCCACCGCCTCTCCACCATCCAGAACGCCGACAACGTGGCCGTGCTGGACCAGCACCACGTCGTCGAGTGCGGCCGCCACGCCGAGCTGCTGGCCAACCGCGACGGACTCTTCCGGAAGCTCATGGAGAAGCAGGCCTTCATGCAGGACGAGCAGAAGCAGGCCCTGTATGAGTGAGGCACCAGAGGCCAGGAACTGAGACTGGGTTAGCTCTGAGGGTCAAAGGTCATCCAGGACCACAGACTGATGGGGGACAGTGATCTGGCAGCACCAACAAGTTGTTTAATTCTGGCACATAAACACTCTTCAGACGCTAACCTGAGCGTAGTTTTGGGAATGGCAGACAAGCGCAGGTTGAGTACCGGTCATGGTGCTACCTCAAGCTAACCAATGATTTGGGTGTGGATGCAGACTGAGAGAGGATTATTTTTTTTCCACTGATAATGTATATTTTAAATAGGGTAAAGGAGCTTTGGAAAACTATTCTTTGACAAGAGAAAAGAACATGAAATATGCTTGAATAACAACCAACCAACCAATACCAACCACAAGAAGACTGAAAGGAGAATGATGCTTGTGACTTATGCACAGCATGAGTCAGTCTGTGTGTCCACTAATCAAACCTGCCTTACAGATCTTTATTTTTGTGACTCCTTAGAGAGACACACAGTATGCCTGATGTTTTTACGACTGCACAATTTATATTTTTGTTGTATCCAAAAACTTGAACAGTACTGTATAGTGTATGAAGATCTGCTTTTGAAACTCTAAGCAATGACTCCCCAGGTTTTGAAGGCTTTATTTGACTGATTTCAGATGGACTCTTCTAATTGTAAAACACAACATTATGATGTTGTTATAGGTCTTTGTAAAACACACCTTGTCTTTTTGTCTCGTCGGTTACATTTTTCAAACATTCCTAATTGTCAAAGGAAATTGCAGCGACTGTAGACCTAATTACTGGAAGTCTTTATGACTTCTGTACAGTGCACTCTCAAGCTGGTTTGGGATCAGTTAGACTTCTGATCTTGGTGTTGGAATTGTTTGTTTGTTTGTTTGTTGTGTGTTTGTTTGTACACTGATGAAAAGAAATGATCAGATTTCTGTTTTCTAGGAGTGTTAAACAATTCTGGGTGACAAAACTAAGAGATCCAGTTAAACTGAGAAACCTCCATGGAAGCCCTCTAACTAACTGCATATTTAAAAGAGAAATCGACCACAAGTGCTGATGCTGAGATTATCTCCACTTCCACACAGTGCACTGAGCTGCTGCTTTGCAAAAGATGGCACCTGGGCAAAGCAGTGTAGTGATCTAAACCACTGGCTGAATCAACTAATTATTTTAATGACAAAAGTGGCCAAGGCTGGAATCAAAGTCCTTTTAGGCAAGTCCCTCCACTCGGCGGCCATATAGCAACGCTTTTTGGGCACTCATCGGGCATCCTATTCAGCAGAAATGCGCGTGCACAAGGCTTCACGACACCAATCTTGCTCCAGCGGCGAGTTCACAACACATGATTGGCTAGATGTCTTCACAACACACCATATGATTGGCTCAATGTATTCACATCACACCACATGATTGGCTCAATGTATTTACATGTCAACGTTTTGCCGAGGAAGGGGTGGGATATGTGTAGACAACGGCCATATTGGCGTTACAAACTAACCCCATGCATTTCTATGAATTATTTTTTTGAGTGCTGTGTCTCATTAGAAAGTCTCTGCTGTAATTGTATGATCAATTTTCATTTGACATTTGTTCCAAATGTAATTTTTATTATATTTTAGCCAATCTGTAGCCAAGTGTTTCAATTGATGTTGGTGTATGCATGTAGTCAGTGTCACAGGGTCAGTATGTCACACAGTTTTACTGCATTTTTATAGAGAAACACCTTTTATTTAGAAAATGAATGTCATGTGCCTAGAATGCAAATAATTTGTGTCTCTCTGGATGCTCCTTTGTGGTCACTATAGTTTGTTAGCAACAGATGGAGAATAACCAGGACAACCTGTCTTTGTTCTTATACATCTTTATGAGTGATGTGAGTGCAAAGGAATAGGATTCATTTTAATTGAGCAAGTTACTGCACTGGCTTGAATGATGCACACTTTAATGACAGCTTAAAAAGAAGTATACAATACGTCAGAACTATATATATATATATATGTGTGTGTGTGTTAAATGTCATATCAATCCATATGTCTATTTTTGATGTATCAGTTGAGAAATTATTTAATCAATATGAAAAGATAGTTTTGTGTGAAAAATTATTAGGTGTTAAAGTATAAATTAAAATATATTGCTGAATTGTCTTCTCCATTGATTTTAATTTAAGGAGTTTTGTTTCATTGTTTTATTACTTAATGATGATGTAGTACTGTTGTTTGCCACAAGGGGGCACTGTTGTCATATGCCGCGCGCAGCATTGGGACTTGTGTGTTGATGAAGGTGGATTTCTCTTCTCCCCGCTCCACCTCTAGACCATTTTAGTAGCTCTCATCTACACACTTACACGTTAACCTCTGGGAGGTTGGCAGTGTCGTGCACACAGTAGATGTATGCAAAAGAATATTGCCTTTTATCGACTACAAAATATGTCCAAATAGTAATGTAACAGAGGGGTGATGGAGACTTGGATAAACCAGTTTTGTTTCTCCATGTATATTTCTCAAACTGCTCAAAAACAGAACTTCTGAGAACATTTCGTAGAGTTGCATTGCTTTTGTGACCCAGTTCAGTGTGTGTCAGTGGGCCTGTTTCCCCATCAACAGTGCAGAGTGCATGCGACCCCTGGAAACCACTGGTTGCCATTCCGGCTCCTGTGCCTGGTCTTGTGAAGAGAATCCTACCCTATTAGGGCTCGACACTTGAAGTGGTCCCCTGGTCAGTGGAGCGGGTAAGCAGCTTACCTCCTTCTCTGACCAGGAGGCTTGTGTGATGGTTAACCAAGTCCTGGTAATTGTTGTCCTAACAACCAGCACCTGGTCAACCAAAGCGAGGCAACACCAGTACTCAACACACACACACTGAAATTGAATATTTTACATGGCACATGTATTTATTATGGCACAGAAGTCAGACAACAGTAAACTAAATAAAAAACAACTAAAAAAAAAAAGAGTTTTGCTCAGTGGCTTCTGTTTTGTTATAGAGCAAACATTTAGCACCTCCAAATATTGTGAGAGTCTTTCTCCTTGCTCCTCCACACTTTTTCTAGATTCTTTTGAGGAATACATTACAGTAGATTGCACTGCAACTCGATGGTGGCCCTTGTTTTTCTCTGTGAGGATAAATTAAATATTCAGAAACTTATTTTTCAGATCACAACGGTCAGATATAACAGAATTCATGAACTGTTTTGGACATCCATTTATCCACTGTAGTGCTCTATATAGTGAATAACTGGTGGTTATTCGTGTATAGTCTAGTGCACTATGTAGTGAAAGAGTGGATGTGTCCCGAATGAAGGTGGCATTGTAACATCCTAAATTTCAGACAGCTGGTGCGTTTGCAAATATATTAGTGTTTCCCATACATTGACTTATTTGTGGCGGCCCACCACAATATCAACATTGACCACCACATAATGATTTTCCAGGTTGTACTAAATTGTGCTTAAATCTGGTTAGCATCATAACCACGCTGTGCTAATTTGTTAAACTGTTGCATTCAAGTTAATTCTACAAACCAACCACCACAAATGGAATTCAATTATCTGGGAAACAATGTACATGTTGCTATTTATCTTTACTAGTTGCTGAAATATTTAAGACATTCTATCACTATTTACCTCTGTGTGTCAAATGCTGGCCCATGTTGGCAAACACCTGGACATTTAGACATGCATCTTCATTATACACAGCAGAGGCCACACAGCTATAAAACAAAACACTTCGACACGAATTAACTTCACAGAACAGCTGCCTTTATTTTTAAACCTCAGAACTATAACCCCCAAACAAAAGTAGTCTGCCAAAAAGTGTGACATTAGCCTATGCATAAAACAGAAGGGGAAAAAAGAAACATTACAAAATGTTTGGGGTAAATGAAACATTACAAACTAGTCTCTGTTACATATACGTATGTACGTATACATATGTTTTTTATAAACCGGATGGTGCACACCAGCAGCGGCTCACCGCTACTTGAATCCATCCCATCTCCACATCAGCGCATGGTGTCCTTGCATCCTTAAAGAATCAACGTGTTGACTCCCCAAATAAAGAAATACATATCAAATCATGACAAGTAATAGACTATGGCAGAAATCACCATATTGGCAGATTTATGATTAGCAGTTTCCACTAGTTCCACTTTTGTCTTCAGACACGAATTTATCTGCCGCGAGAATAGGCTACTTCAGGACCAAAATCGGATAAACCTCTTCCGTTATACCACCGTTCACTGAACTACTGCTATGGTCGCATAATATATGGGTCATCGGCGTCAAACGACAGAGGGTTGGTGGTTTTACTCTGTTATGGCAAGAAACTAGACCAGGGAAGTCCTCCTTGTTGAGTGTGATGAACCATGTAGAAAGAAACTGTTCTACAAATCCTAGTCTCCATATACGGACCGCGCAGCGTGACTTGAGTTCATGACTCCAATGCCTTCTATGGGCAGCCGCGCACCCCTCAAAACGACGCAGTCATGTCGCTTGACTACTACGCACCCGTACGTTGACACTCTAAGAACCTAATATGGATGAGCGCTGGGAAAAAAAATCCAATAGAACGCATAGACATCCTCAATGCTGTGTGAGACAGATTTTAAAAAAATCAGAGGCGATGGGTATATAAGGTTCCCCTTGGTGTTCGTCCTGCCGTAGCGGGACCCAACAGCGATAGCCTTTTGCATTGAGTTTCGTCTGTGACCGGCAGCAGCAAGGTAAGGAAGCTGGAGTTGAACCATTAATTACTTGGCTATTAAACAGTTCAACAAGTAATTAAGAGGATTCCAATTAGGACAATATGCTAATGTTTAAGTAGGCTAAAGCATGTTTTAATACGACTTGAAGGCATAGCCTAGATTATGACAAGTAACTTCAGAACAGATCTGAAAATGTAATCTTGATGCAATAGTCTCGACATTCTCACAACAAACGCTATAAGAATGTTAAGTGTTGCCTACTATTGACATCACCATGGCGGGATTATTTGGTTCATAAACATCATTATTTTACTTCAGAGAATTAGAAAGTTTTTGGTGCAGCATTTATTGGTATTATTCTTTACTGAATTAAGCCTAGCCTATATGATATGTTATTTCAAGCGAACGTTTTATGCGTAACTGTAGTCTAGAGCTTGCATCCATTTTAATGCCGGCTACAGCTTTTTGTGGGATAGGATTTAACAGTTCTTTGAAAAGTATCCCAAGAATTTCAGCTATGACCCAATAATAATAGGAAATTCTAAAAATATATGAGAGGATCAAATTACTGGATCGATCCTGCACCTGTTGAGGCTCAGTTTCTCTCCCCTCCTCCTCATTCAGTCCCTCTTCGCATTGTCTCTCTCTCTGTCTCTCTCGCTCTCTCTCTCTCTCTCTTGCTGCCTTTCTACACAGTTTATCTATTGCCAGTTTTGCAGACCTATAAGATAGTCCTCCTCTAAGATGTTCAGGGCAATGCCATTACACTATATGCAGTGTTAAAGACTGTGTTGTTCTTGTGAGTCTTTGTACTTCACATATTTAATGTGCATGTGGGTCTACTTTCGTTTGACACATCAGAACCCACCAAGATGTGCGACGACGACGAGACTACCGCTTTGGTGTGCGACAATGGTTCAGGCCTGGTGAAGGCTGGCTTCGCCGGTGATGACGCCCCCAGGGCTGTCTTCCCCTCCATCGTTGGTCGCCCTCGTCACCAGGTATGGTATCCATAGATTCATGTATAGTAATAACATGTTAAAGCACAGGAAGCATTGTTTACACATAGCCTATTATTATGATTGTCATTTGTGACTCCATGTCTTCTTGTCTCCCAGGGTGTCATGGTCGGTATGGGTCAGAAGGACTCCTACGTCGGTGATGAGGCTCAGAGCAAGAGAGGTATCCTCACTCTGAAGTACCCCATCGAGCACGGCATCATTACCAACTGGGACGACATGGAGAAGATCTGGCATCACACCTTCTACAACGAGCTGCGTGTGGCCCCTGAGGAGCACCCCACCCTGCTCACTGAGGCTCCACTCAACCCCAAGGCTAACCGTGAGAAGATGACCCAGATCATGTTTGAGACCTTCAACGTCCCAGCCATGTATGTGGCCATCCAGGCTGTGCTGTCCCTGTACGCCTCTGGCCGTACCACTGGTGAGATTTATGAATATAGTTTGGCTTTTACACACACAGAGCTACATTTAGTTAGTATGTATCACTTACTGTCCTGTTTTTGGGGGAACTCATTATAACTATCATGCCATAGGTATTGTGCTGGACTCCGGTGATGGTGTCACTCACAACGTCCCCATCTATGAGGGTTACGCTCTCCCCCACGCCATCATGCGTCTGGATCTGGCTGGTCGTGATCTGACCGACTACCTCATGAAGATCCTGACTGAGCGTGGCTACTCCTTCGTCACAACTGGTGAGAATCCTTTGGTTTTGTTTGAAGCATCCAAAAAAACACTGACATTGTCAAAAACACCTATTCTCTGTGCTGCCCAGATATCCACTTAAGTTTGCGTGCCAACCAGCAAGCATCGGGCCTGCTCTATTGTAATACCACATTGTACCACGTGTTGCGTTGTATTAAATGGTGTGTGTAAAAGGCTGCCTTTAAGACAACTCGAATTAAACAGATTCCACATAGCTCCTTTTAAGTCGTGAGCGGAGTGCTTTAGAGCAACGTTAACATTACTGTACGGTGTCTGTGTACTACATTGTGTAGGTAGATGTTGCCGACTTTTGGACACGTTTGCGGCTATATCCTGTTCCTTTCATGGCTAATGAAATGCTTCTGTTACAGCCGAACGTGAGATCGTGCGTGACATCAAGGAGAAGCTGTGCTATGTGGCTCTGGACTTTGAGAATGAGATGGCCACCGCCGCCTCCTCCTCTTCCCTGGAGAAGAGCTATGAGTTGCCCGACGGTCAGGTCATCACCATTGGTAATGAGCGTTTCCGCTGCCCAGAGACCCTCTTCCAGCCTTCCTTCATTGGTGCGTACCTGGTTCCATGGAAACACATGTTGATATCACTGTTCCCAGTTACTTCAAGAGTATTGAACGTCTTACATGTTGGTGTTCACCTGAACAGGTATGGAGTCTGCTGGTATTCATGAGACCGCCTACAACAGCATCATGAAGTGCGACATCGATATCCGTAAGGATCTGTACGCCAACAATGTCCTGTCTGGTGGTACCACCATGTACCCTGGTATTGCTGACCGTATGCAGAAGGAGATCACTGCCCTGGCCCCCAGCACAATGAAGATCAAGGTATACTGTACATCACAGATTGCTTTTGTCTTGAAGTTTAACTGGCACTCATTGACAACTGACTAATGATCCAATCCATTATAAACACACTTTCCGTCTTCTTCCAGATCATTGCCCCACCTGAGCGTAAGTACTCCGTCTGGATCGGTGGCTCCATCCTGGCTTCCCTGTCCACCTTCCAGCAGATGTGGATCAGCAAGCAGGAATACGATGAGGCAGGCCCCAGCATTGTCCACCGCAAGTGCTTCTAAATCCATCATCGTCATCCTGTGCATCTGCGTGCTTGGGCTTGCGCAGTGACAGAACACATTGTTGTCATGGGACAGCTCTGGTACAATGTGGGGAGACAATGTGTTACGTGATGAAAAGGCTCGATGAGGATCAATGAACACTACAAAAACGTTATATAAAAAAAGAAAAAAACACCATGTTACTGAAACAAGTGAATGTAAATGTACATACATATTAATTTATTAAAGTGCATTCTTTGGTATTTTTGAGAGCGGTCTGTCAACAGTATGTTGAATACCAGCATCTTGAGACACAACTGATGCCAACGTGAACCTTATCAGCATCTGAATATTAGGAATTCAGAAAATGCACACCACTGAGAATGGCCATCAAAATCATCTGGTGCTTGTAACTTGAATCTTTATCTGTCACTCAACCTATTGAGAAGAATCTGAATACTATAGCAGAATTGTCCCAGGTGTGCAGTGTGCACAAATTTGACTCCACTTAAGGGTACCCTCAACCCCCCCCTCTGTCTCACACCCACTTGGACACGCACAGACGTACTTTTCTGTTGCCTAATCATTCCATGACCCCCACTTTTACCATATAGCTTTTGTGTGTGTAAGGCCAGGTTAATGTTGTCGGGTTCAGTTCTATCTTTGTCTAGTGCTGAACAAACACCTCCTTCTCACTGTGACCTGCACTGCTCAGTGATAGAATGAAAACTGATTCCTGACGTTGGCATTACTGGAATGCGCTCGGTTTGCTTCTCCACCGTGAAGTGTAGTGGGGCCCTCTCGAGACAGACTTGGCTCAACTACCTCTAGGATTTCTGACCATTGGCAAAGCCTGTACATTGCTATATAAAACAAAACCCAAATGTCTGTCTGGAAGGATAAGCTAGATACAATATGGTTTATATTATGAAGTGCTCTTGACAGCTTCTGGTTCCACTTTGACTACCTCCACCATCCAATTATAAAGAGCTCTTAACCTCTGGTTCCACTTTAAGGGACATCTTAGATTAGGCAAAATAATCAATGGCAAATTAATGCTTCCCCCAAAATGTTAGGCTCCAGTTTACATTTGGTATGTGGTTGTTTTAAGGCTATTTCGGCTATTAGAATTTTTGGTGATCATGTTCCCATCCCACTTGTTGCTGCATACAGTAATTTCATTATGCAGCTCCAACACGTGTATCACTTGATTTATACCCATTTCATTTTTACGTTACAGTAGATCAAGTGGCTGCGTCTTCCACCTGTTGACGCAATAGGCTATAATTTAACTCAGCCACCGGGAGGAGCTACGCTGAATCAGCGTAGCTGCCTCAAACGCCATCTGTCGTCTTCATCCGTTTGTCATTTGAACATGTAAGTAGCCAAACTATAGAGATTGTTAATAGAACAACAATGTTGACATCTGATTGCATAATTCATTATGATTTGCCAAATTTAGTGCACGCTAGGCCTTCGGCTGGCGAGTAAGCAGTTTTCATACGGACAGCTTATGACAGGTTATGTTTTGCAAGGAGATTCGAGAGCTCTCCGATGTAAAGCGGATAATAATCTCTCACTTTGTTTCTAATTTTAGTGTCTTCGTCTCTCAGTTCAACCCATTGTTAGTGTCGTTACAAATGCAATTGATTTTTTTTCTTATCATTGCGTTTAGACGATTGCGTGGGTGTTTTTTTTTTTTTTAATAAAATGTTCAAATGCACAAATGCCGTGGGGTCTACGCTATAAGCATGTCGGTCTAAACACACGCAACGAGTGAATCAAATAGAATAGTTTATGACACAAATAGAACAGTTTATGGGCTCAGTGTTGTTGTTAGTTTGTCTATGATCAGAAAAAAATGTTTGGTATTTATGGAAATATGGTATCCTAAAGACAGTGGCCTACGTAGGCTACGTAACGCCATGGGCGGAGGTATTCGCCAGGGAGGGCTGGAAGAGTGCGTACCCCAGCTGCTCAGTGATTGGTTTGGATTTGCAAGAGGCTCGCACTTCCTTCATATGTTTTGGTTTAAATGTCTGGCGGCGGAAGAGATAGATTAGACCCGTAGACCCTACTGAAATTGAGGAAGATGCGCAAAACGTAGCTAGGCTACTTGAAAAGCTTGTTGGTAAATATTTAGTAGGCTAAGCATGCCAACGATGTAAGAAACTGTTGCAAAGTATGTGTTCGCAGATCCTAAACGCTTACAGTGTGTTGTAATGTCTTTCAGCTGAAACCAATCAAGGGAGGTTGTGAGAAACCGCTGTAACAACATGGTGACGAAAAGGGTCAGGTCGGAATACATGAAGAAATTTAAAGATCCTAAATGGGAGACTTATTCCAGGTGTTATGAAGAATTATTGAAATATAGACGGACCCGCAGGCTTTTGGAACAAAGTCACAATCCATGGTTTTGGGGAGACAGTGCAAGTGATACGAGTGAATCTGGAAAATCAACTCCACTACGAAACAATAAGGTCGAGCCTTTGGCGCTGGAGGATGGAACGCCACCCAGATGGTCGAAAGTACCCGAACAGGCGGTGACTGCACCCGAACCCAGGACAGTAGAAAGTCAGGATGGTCCAGAATCATCTGACAGAGGTAAGACATCACGCACAACTACTGCTTTTGACGCTGTAGGTAGGTTATTTTAAATGCATCAGACTTACCTACTTATAATGAAAAATCAGGATCCATTGCCCTAGGGTACATGACTGATTGGATCCAGAAATTGAACAGTTAGTCCATTAGACTACAAGCAAGTCAATGAATTAAGAAGTATGCCTCAAAACAGTTGACTTTGATAGGAACTCATCTTTTCTCCAAACAGATGGTGAGAATTCTGTGATAGAACCAGAAGTGAAGAAGGGGGAGGAGGAGAAGAGTAGATGTGGATCTTCACCTGTTCCTGCTGAAGTAGAGCCAGAGGTCCCAGCCAAACCAAAATCTCGGCAACATACTTCCAGCAAGTCCACACGACCCAAGAGCCAACCACGCAAATGCCAGGAGGCTAAGGACACCAAAGACAACAAGGAGAATAGACATCCTTTTGCTCTGTATGGATGGGGTGAGAGGCAGGCCGACATGGCAGCAAAAAAGACTCACAATGTCGGCCCTGCTGCATCCACCAAAGAGGTGAGAACCCATGGGGCATAGACGGAGAAAAGGAATGGTCTTGTTTTATGGTCAAATTGGTATTGTTTTTTTACATTCTTCTGTTATTGTACATTATACTTCTTTATTAGTACTGTCTGTGCGTACGTACAAATGGTCAATGAAATGTCTTGAATCTATATCTTTATCCATTAAAATGGCAGAATACAATGTAAGTGTTCTGATGCAGGAAACATGCAACCATGAAGAATTGTTCCAGTCTTTTTCAGTCACCTATCTCAGATTATTGAGTGATCACATTGTGTTTTTCTTCGTCAGATCCATGAGTCTGCCTTACGTGCCAAAACCCGCCGGGAGGTGGAGAAGCATATGAGGAAAACGGACAAGCGTAGAGCGCGGTCAGTGGACCTCGAGAAGGTGACCAAAAGCAAAATTGTCCCAGACTTCGATCCCTGGATGACGGAGTACATGCGCTGCTTTTCTGCCAGGTCTCGGTGAGGGTGGTGGTGGACCCACATCAATCTCAGCCTGAAACGACGGATCGAATGATGCAGATATTGTCCTCAGTGTGCTATCAATAGATCAGCTTATATGTGTTGTCTTTTATCAGTGATGTTTTATAGAACTTGGGCTTCTATTGAGTTTTTGAGGGCTTTTATATGTGGGTATTTTAAACCATTCCTTACTTCTTACTTTTATTGCTTTATGTACACTCCTTTGCATTCCTGCACATTCTCCATTAACATTCATTAATTAGGAGAGTTCAGGTAAACTAATGGTACATATTGAAAATGTATATTTATCACCGGATACTTTTGTACAATTGCATTGTTTTGACTTCACAGATTCTGAAAGATTAGAAAGTAAACATACTACTGAAACCAGTGAAGTAGATGAGCCATAGCGTAGGCCTATGTGACCTAATGCCTCCGTTTTTGAGTTTATTCAGCTCACTGAATGTGGTGTCTTTCATAAATCTCCCAAACCAGCTGCCCACATGGCATAGTATTGTTACGTTCATGCTCACTGCAGGTTTCTTTTCAATTTTCTTGTCTCTTGCCACCTTTGTTCTTCAGTAGCCTCTTTACCTGCTATATTTCATGAAGGGTAGTACTATGACTCATGTTTGCAATAATTCCTGAAGTTATTAGCCACAAAAAGAACAAAAGAAATATAAATGTGTTCATATCATTACAATTATGTCAGTCATTGTATTATCAAAGCACTCTGTCTCAGTTAGCAATTATGGGTGTTAACTTATGTATTAAATCGTTTTAACACTGTACTGAAATGTTTTATAAAGTGTTTCTACCTTTAACAAACGTACAGTAACATACTATTCTTGAATATAGATGTAATTGGTCACTGTCTGGCTAGCATTTCCAAACTGTTGAGCAAAACCTTCTTCTCTAAAAAGTACGGTGCTAACATTACATTGACCATTTAGGAATGCTGCAAATTTGAGACACAGAGCCTTCTGAACAAAAGCATATGATCAGGAGGATAAAAAAAAACTCAAAAACTCCCCGCTTTATGAGGGTAAAGAGTATTTCTCAATGTCAGAAACCAACATACTGAATAGGTTTTTTTTTTAAAAATACTTTTATCTGTATGGAAATGTATATTTTGTCATGTGAAGAATGACTTGGTGGTATATTCAGTTCTACCAATTGATATCCTAGGGCTTGAATGAGGGTATTGTTTATCTATTGTTTAGTGCAATATGAAGGGATGTTCAGAGGTCTTTTGAAAAATTCTGTCCATAATCCCTTTTTCATGTTTATAACGTCTTTTGGACTTTTGAAAATTTGACACCCTGTTTGTGTGGGTGTGTGTGTGTGTGCGAGTGCTTTTATCATAGAGTATTGTTAATAATGTGAACAGCTACAGGAATTGGCTGTGGCCCAATCAATGAGCTGTCTGCTCTGTCTAATGGCTTAGGGAAGCCATTATGAAGGTTGTTTATATGACATCTAAGCGCTTGGAACATGGCCTAGGAGGTACACGGCTATGGCAAAGTAGTGCAAACCAAGCTCAGCTGACCTCATGAAGAAAATAAACTTGTGAATAAAACATGTTTATAAATTGTCAACACTTTATTTTTTTGTTAGTGAACATTGCTTCTGTTTTACGTGACATGGTGTTGTGCTTGATTTTAAACACTATGATTCATTCTGAGAAACTAGACACCCTAACCATGATGGAATAAGAGAATTCCACCAATTTTAATTTGTTCAAAACATTAACCATGCCTCAGCAGACTCATGACGGCCTATTTTAAATGTATCATGCAGTCGATTTTTTTTTTTTTTAAAAGGATTAAGACAAAAACAGTTTCTTTCAGTGTTTATAAATACAGTCAGAGGCGGCAACATCTGGAATTATGTCATTTGAAAAGCTGCAGTTAAAATAAGTTACATACACCACCACATAAATACATACAAATGTCTGTCGTCTGAGATCACCAGTATCAGATGTTTTGTCCTGCCTTCTTTTCTGCATTACAGTAGAAGTAGAATAAGCTGTAAAAGGTGAAGTGCCAACTTCAGATAAAAGAGCCAATACAATCTATATGTCTAATTCTATATTCCATCTCTTAAAAAATAAAAACAGCCATTTTCAGATGAATCATGTCAGTGTGCCACACAAAGACATTAAAGATGATTTTCATGATAGATATTTAAGACACCTAAGAAATATTAGATGCTAGATAATAGATGCCCAGACTGGCACTTCAGAATGGCAGCAGTAGGTTACATAAGATTATTTCTACGGATAAATATAACTCTGGACTCAGGCATTTAAGCCATATTCGACGATTTGCTTTAATTTTTGAGCTATAACATAAAGACAGACATATATATGTGTGTGTGTGTGTGTGTGTGTATATATGTGGGGTTAATTACAACACATTGTCAATCACAGCACGACTGACCCTGCTGGCTAGTAGTGAAGATCTGCATGTGGTTGACCACTCAAACACATGACCAGTGGTATAAACCTGTTGTAATCAAGTGCTTTTCTCAACTCCCTCCCTCCACTAGCAAAAGAGTCTAAGGCAAGTTTGAAAAACAGAGAAGATAGTTGTTTAAATACCAGACACTATATGTACAAAAGATCTGAGCAAAAGCTCAACAAAGACATGGCAGTGCAGACATCACCTTTATTTGATTTGAACTGTTGATTGTTTTGGTTGTGATAATATTAGTGCTGCACTGCTTATACAAAAATAAGCCTTGATCTGGGCTTCAACCATGAAGAACAATAAGTAACCTTTCAAGGCTGGGATTCCCTTTGAGTTTAAAATATTTAGTCTCTTTCAGCATTCAGCCTCAAAATACTCTCACCTGCAATTTGTACAAATGCTTAAAATTCAGTGATGTCACGGTCTGGACTGAGTTTCTTAAAAAAAAACCATCGTGGTTTTAGGAGGCTTGCCTCTAGATACAAAGCTTGATAATGTCTTTCCTTCTGAGAACAGTGTAGAGGTATATATTTCTTTCTGTTCGGCAGCACAGCAATTCCCTGACAAATGAAGATGAAAAACAGACACACTAAACTTAGGATTTGATTTAAAGGATTTCAACGATATTTTGCTACACATTCAACATACAGTAGTGTATTTGGTATTTCATATGTCTGTAAATCATGGGCAAATACAGGGTGTGAGAGTGGGACATTTTCAAGTAAAAATGAAAGGGCCTATTAATCTATATTTAAAAAAAAAATGACATGCTTAAAATGTATACTGTCATGATACACAAAACTTGACAAAAGATAAAAGGCTGAAGTTGGTCCATTCGTTTGGAACATTTAGGGTTCAAAGATTCGCAACTAAATAATTAAAGAGAATAATCAGAGGCTGAAGGACACACAAAAACCTTGTGAAACATTCTCTCCAATGGAGGACACTCATGTTCTAATGAGGGTCCCTCCAATACTGCATGTTCAACTGGATATAAACAAACACAGCAGCTTTCCATCTGTAGTGTGATTGTGATAGAATGCAAAAGCAATGACTGTCTTTGTACAAACACAAGAAACTGAGAGTCCATGATAACGGCATAAATGTGTGAAAGTGTCTTTGTCTGCAAGTCTGGGGAGTATTTAACATTGCACTGAAAGGAACGATTCGCCACAGACGTAAACATGATATGCCACTATTGACAGGTTATCTATCATATGAGTGCTAAAGCTAAAGATGAGATGCATGGCCATGTCAATCCTTAAACATGCTTTGGGGGGGGGGGGGGGGGGGGGGGCTTTCTTCAGAGTGGTTTTACAACATACACGGTGAGAAACTAGGGCACATGGACGGGCCTGCCCTTCAACACGGGGGCTTTCAGCAAAGATGACAGGGATTTCTTTTTTTTCTTTTTTTTTCTGTTTCCCCTCTCTCCACTCTTGGATGTTTTGGATCACAAGGGCGCTCCCTCTCGGGGGACTGGGACGCAGATCTTGGCGTTCCAGAGAGAGCTGGAGTTTTGACGGCCCGACCAGGGTTCTCTCTGCCGCTAGCCATCCGTCCGCAAGCAAAAAGGAAGGTTCAGGAAAAGAGCCGCTCCGCCTCACCGAGCCCCAACATCACAACGCTTTCCCCCACAGCTGTCCGATCTTTCCACGTCCTCACACACCTGTCTGTGTGTACAACAGGACATCACAGTCAATTCACATCTGTTGTCACATCATGACAGTGATATTACAGAGTAAAAATGCTAAAACACATTTTCAAAGAAAAACATTATTTTGTGCCAAGGGCTTAAGTTTTCAGAGGTGGAAAACGTAACTATTACAAAGGCAAAATAAATCATAAAATCAGGTTTCAGAAGAAAACAAACAAAAACATTTAGGTATATATAAAACTATGCAATTAATTATAAGCTATACAAGTATCAAAGATAAAATAATGCAAAAATATAAGAAATAAAAATAAAAACTAATATAAACATTAGATACATAGAAACCAATACAATTATTTGATTTTTAATTAAGGCCATTGTCATTGTATAACAAAGGCAAAGGCAAAGTCATTATCAGTGCCTTTTCTATTCTTACTGACACCAAGGGCAAAGGATCGCAACAGGATACCCTGAGTGTTGTTTAAAATTAAATCTCCTATACTCAAGAGACTAAATGTTCTCTGACACTGCTCCTGCCTCTGGATCCCTCCAGTACAATCACACACACACACACACACACACACACACACGCACACACACGCACACACACGCACACACACACACACACACATAGGGGTGCTGGCTACTGTTTTGGGGACTGCACTGTTAACTCTCCATCCGACCCCTCCATTTGTCTCTCTGCCATTCCTCGGGCACCAAATAAGGCGCTGCAGGAACCCTTGGTGCCTCGGCTTCAGGAGGCTTCAGGAGTTAAATATAACAGCTAGCGTGCACCGTTACGGCTGGCTGATAAGGTTTGGAGTGGCAGAGAAGAGAAGCTGGAGGAGGAGGGGTTACTCTCTCCCCCTCTCTCTCTCTACCTCTGCCACTCTCTCTCCTCATCTCTCTCTCTCTACCTCATCCACTCTCTCCTCATCTCTCTATCTCTCTCTCTCTCTACCTCTGCCGCTCTCTCATCTCTCTCTCTGCCACTCTCTCTCCTCATCTCTCTCTCTATCATCTCTCTCTCTCTCTCTCTATCTCCCTCTCTCTACCTCTGCAGCTCTCTCCTCATCTCTCTCTCTCTGCCGCTCTCTCTCTCTCTACCTCTGCCGCTCTCTCTCCTCCTCTCTCTCTCTCACACTTTTGATCCTTCACTCTACCTTTACTCTCACTGAAATAGAGTGGAGGCCAGAACTCTGTGCTAAGGCAGACATCTGCTATGTCATGGAAGAGGCATCTTGACCGATGGCTTTTGGGACACCAAATATAGTCCCCCACTAGGACCTCTCCTCCCTCCTAGTAGATGTCAGTCATCCACTAGCCCATTTAAAAGGCAGAGATAAATGGGTT
Source organism: Alosa sapidissima (assembly GCF_018492685.1). Lineage (NCBI taxonomy): Eukaryota > Metazoa > Chordata > Actinopteri > Clupeiformes > Clupeidae > Alosa > Alosa sapidissima. Next base: position 10,663,297 of record NC_055972.1, on the reverse strand, counting down.
TTAAAAAGTGAAATATTCAGTTTTGGGCTGCAACAATTAATCGATTAATTGTCAACTACTAAATTAATCGGCAACTATTTTTGTCGGTTAATACGTTTTTGTACATTATAAAGCAAATTACCTAAAATGTTTTGCCCATAGATTCTTAAACTCATCTATTAGTCATCTATGACAGTAAACAAAATATTTTAAATGTGGATAAAACAAGGCAATTGAGGACATAATCTTGGGCTTCTGACATTTTATCGATCAAACAAATATTCAATTACCGGCAATCAGGAAAATAATCAACAGATGAATTGACATCGAAAACAATTGTTAGTTGCAGCTCCAATGCAGTTGTCAAAATAATGTTACCAAAGTAACAACAACTGTGAAGGACCAGAGCAGCATTCCTCAGAGCTCACACAAACATGTAACGTCATATATTATATCCATTTGTTTACATTTGGGGGACAAATGAGTATCGAAGAAAGAAATATTTCATGGCTTAAAATAAATCAGATCAATTGGTATGGTAACTGCGTTAGGAACAGAAATAAGTGTACTAACTACAACTACAAGTGTGAATGCGTGTAGTAACACTAGAACTGGAGTGCGTATCGCTTCCTAGTCACCCAACCTCATCAGTTCAACACGTCGCTATGTGCAACATAACAGGCACTCAGCAGCTAGGAGCCAGAGTAATCACACTGGGAGTAGGTCCAAGATGCGGCACTACTCAGCAGGAAACCTCACTCGTGGTCACTGCTGCTGCTGGTCAAACATCAGTGATGTTTCACATTAAGAGAGCAAAGGACTGCACTCGGTGTGTGGTGGGCATTGCTGAGGCTGGTCTCTGAGATCTAATATCATGCGAGACCATTTTTCCATTAGTTCACTCTGAAGTTGCAGCATTTTTGAGTCACCTACACCGCTAATAGACTATTCTTAATACAACATCACTGAGCTAATGGTGCAATTAATAGACTGGCTGCCCACTCCAGACTGGCTGGCTCACCTTGGTTGCCAGTGCGGAAAGCATGCGGATTAGCAGCCACACTCCTGGGCACTCTGGGCCTGCGCCCTGCGGGGGGATCGCAGCTGTCGCAGAGCCGCATCGCCGTACTGGATACCAGAACCCATTCGCTCTGGGTCCAGCTCTCCTGGTGTGCAGGCAGGGAAGAAGGAATGCAAGTACATAAGCACAGTGTATACCATCAATCAATCATCATACAATATACACCGAACAGAACACAATAGAAGACAATAGAAATTGACAGAATATATTCTACAAATACACCCTTCATGTGATTGGGTCCCATGATATGGTGAACTACAGTAATAACACCACCAAAACTTGGTCAAGCATACTACAAAGTGTATTAAATCACATGTGGATATTTATTGTGAAGTACAAAGTGTATATTAAATCACCTGTGGATATTTATTGTGAAGTACAAAGTGTATATTAAATCACATGTGGATATTTATTGTGAAGTACAAAATGTATATTAAATCACATTTATTGTGAAGTACAAAGTGTATATTAAATCACATGTGGATATTTATTGTGAAGTACAAAGTGTATTAAATCACATGTGGATATTTATTGTGAAGTACAAAGTGTATATTAAATCACATGTGGATATTTATTGTGAAGTACAAAGTGTATATTAAATCACATGTGGACATGTAATTGCACACCAGTGTACAGCGCCAGTGTCAGGCTGCTGATGATAGCTGCAGACAGATACCTGATTCTATCTTGTTCAGGATTTTCCGAGCACACTGCACAAACGCCTCCTCCACATTCTCCCCCGTCAGAGCGCTGGTCTCCAGAAACATCAGCTCTGCTCATCCCAACAGAGACCAGGGACAGCACAGCACAGCTCACATTTAGAGGTCACATGGGGCATCCATTTCGCTTGTGGGACAGTCTATACTGTCATTCATTACGACCCCGACATAACTGTGCTAATTTGTTGGAATGTCATAGAGCTGGTCTTAAGAGTCACACAGTAGGTATTATCTGCATCATTATGCTCTAGTGACCTCTGGTGGTCAAATGTAAATACACACAATAGTAATGCACTGATTAGAAAGGCCACAGACTTAATTACATAAATGTTATGCATAATGCACGAGTGACTTTCCATAAAATATGACTTAGTATCTCTTCAGACTGATTGACATCTTGAAAGAGTGTGTGTTAAATAACACATACGGTTCTTGAGACTGAAACTTTCAACACATGTATTTTTCTACCCTCCTAGTCCTACCCTATTGATTGAGGAGCCTTCCTAACCTAGCTCAAATCTAGATCAGCTGTACACTGTGTTTAAAATCTGGAATCCGCAACAAATAAATAAACACATAAAACAAAACATTCTGACATACAGTATTTGGTAAGGTTAACAACAACACAACACCAGCTGTTTGGGGGCACCATGAGGCAGTGCATGCATGGCCAGGTGATGGAATATTCTTACCGTTCTCCTGTGCAAAGCGTGACGCCTCCAAGAAAGTCACCTCCCGATCTGCATCCAGGTCTTTCTTGTTCCCGCACAGGATGATGACGATGTTTTGGCTGGCCAGCATTCTTGCATCCGTTAGCCAGTTCGTGAGCGCATTGTAGGTTTCCCGACTGCAAGGAGGACAGAAGACGGGGAGAGGTCAGATTACTCTACTAGTGCAACACCAATCAAACGGCTCCATGGTGAGCAGTGATGTGCCATTACCTTGTGATGTCATAGACCAGCAACGCTCCTGCTGCCCCTCTGTAATAGCTTCGGGTGACTGACCTGCACAGAACATGGAGAAGACAATTCTCAAGTCTTGAAAAAAGAAATGACCTACAAGTACAAATGTAGATGTTGAAGATAGATGTTAATGTCAGATGGTCAAAATGTAGGACATTTCCTTTAATATTTTAATAAAAAATATTTTTATTTTCTTTATTTTCTTCATGTCAAAGTATTATTCCTAGCCTGCCCAGACTTTGTAGGACTGAATATAAACAGATTCGAAGTTTTTACTGCATGCATGCCCATTCATTTAATAATATAAGGCCCTAAATTCAGAACAAAGTGCAAAAAAGACTGATATTGAGGGTAATATTTATTTTTTGTACCTACATGGCATGGAGAAATTAAGAATAAAACTCGGTGTGGTTGTATTTTTTGGTTATTTTCACAGGACAAAAATGGCATGTTGGGTAACATAAAAATCTATATGGGAATAGTCCAATGTTTAATAATTTAGTCCCACTGTTGTACCATGTTTCCTTCATAGAGAAATAAACTTGGTTAATTACATTGTTATACTTTTGCTTCTTCCTTTTTGCCCTGAGGAACTCTATCTATCTTGTTGTTCCTGACTGACTCTATGTAATTATCTACATATGCTGTATGGTACAGCATTGATACTTTGTGCACTAAATGCACTAAATTAAGTACTTACACATAGCCCATTACTACTAGCCCATTATATGTGGAGAACTCAAATATTGGCACAACATTAATAAAAAATTGCATTTAAAGAAAAAAAAAAGATTAATATTAAATGCGTACAATGCACTTATATGCCTTGTACTTTTGCATTTCCTCCAACTCAAGCAAGTCGGACGGTTTTCACACTACTCCTGCTTAATCTATCCTTTCTAGCAATTTCAACTCTTTTTCTCTCCTTTATTTTATTTCCAAGTTTTGGTTAACAAAGATAGTAAAACCGGTACATTTTATCCTGGTAGGCATCTTTACATGAGCCATTAGAGTCAATGGGCAAAAACTGAACAGCAAGTCACCTTGAAGTTGGATTAAAACAAAATGGGAAGACCAAGGAATCCTGTGGAAAATGTACTGAGCTTCAACAGAGGATTTCTACTTTGGAATCAAAGATTGATGCCCTTCCATCAAAGATAGATGAACCATGAGAAACATCTCATGAAGCAAGTACAGCAACAACAGCTGGAAATGCAGAGACTGTACCCCAACAGGCTGATATCGCTGCTAATAGAGATAATGAAAGCATTGACTTAACAAAGCAAAATGTGAGTACAAAACATTGGCAAACACCAGACCTGAAAATATTTCAGACCAAGCAGCATAGAACTCAGTTGGATTGGAGCCAAAATCCAAAACTGAACACTATCTCCTCTCTCCCCATCACCCAGCATTGTTTCGCTCAGTAGCTGTACAGACGGAACAAGACATCAACAACCCGGCTGAACCAAAACACTTTGCACAAGCTGAAACAGAGACGCCGAACCCCCCCTGCTGACTATCAACCGGTAGCCCCAACTGAATTATGGACCTTGGAGGAGCATAAACAGCCCACTCATCTGTTAAAGGCAATCTTTGCAACATGTCTGAGTCCCTGCCTGAACTTTTTTCTCCCTTTAACTATTGCCCTCTCATGCTTTTATGCTGTTAATCAGAGTGTTCATCATTCCTTTTACTGTTTGTGCCAAAACATGAGAATCTGAGTGAGTTTTATACGAAGCATACGGTTAAGTTGTTGGCTGTGTTCTAGTAATTTGCTATTTTGCACTGTCTTCTAATCATTCTATGTTGTTTTTTATATCTTTTAATTATTACTTGTTTAACATTTTTAAACTATTGCCCCTTTATGCTTGTACTGTATGTACTATTATCTTGTGTGTTTTATGTTTTCTTTTTTATTCTTTACTTTTTAAACTATTCTTTGACTATTGCCCTTCTATACTTGGCTTGTAGAAAATCAATGAGCATGCCATACAAACCTTTACTAGTTCAGTCGAACATGTTTGTCTTGGTTTGGTATAGGCCTTGGCTTTGAGGACCCATTCACAATATAGACGTGAATGGATCCCCAACAAAATCTGAGACAGTGCAACAACAACCTTGTCTGATTTGACACAGAACGACTCAGGTAAATTAAAATTGGGTCTGTAATAATCATTGACATTGTTTCACTGACCAGTGATTTTTCCTTCCACATTCAGCACAATGATTGTCTCTAAGGACATACGGTAGCTAGCTAGCTATCATGCACTACTTGCCCTCTGTGTAGGCTGCCAACTAGCCTGCTCATTAGCCTGTCTGACCACAAAAAGTGACTGCCAAGGAATCTTTAACGTCTGAGAGAGTCTTTAAGAGCAATGCCAACATGCTGTCAAATGCAATATATCTGACGGCATTATAAATCTCCTATAACAATATGAAAATGGCAAGTGTTGGTGTAAAATTAGGACACCACAGTTAACAATAAGAACAAAGGGTCTATATGTGTTCCAGTCATACAATCAGATTGGTTAAAATATATTTATGGCGTTATGAAAAGCAATTTACTCAGCTAAAAGAGCTGTCTTTAAGAGTACCATTCCACTAAACACCATGCTAACCATGGCAATGTTTGTGGACACTGCTACTACACTTTTACTGACAACTTGCGGTGGGTCTGCCATTTTCAGAGATTGAAGAAGAAACACCAACATGAAAACAAATATTTGAACCAAGATTTTAAGGTGTTGTGTCTAGGTCTATGTATAGACTACACAGTTTGTGAAAGCAGGAGGCAAGACACATTCTGCTGTGCTTCAGCTTTCTGCAGCCTGACAGGCCAGCAAGTTAAAAAAAAAAAAAATGTTGACTCAGACACTCTTCAGAGTGACTCAAGTTAAGACACAAATACACCTGAGGCTTCATGATACAGATGAATTTACAGTATATGGTAATGATCAAACTTGCATTGACAAACTATTTTTTCCCCATCTGGTTGGTATTTAACCAACCCAGATTCATTATTCCAGTCACACAGAATCAATAAAGAGCTTCCAGTAAGAGTAGTTTGACAGAGGCTTTCCAAGACTTGGTATAGAGGCCAACACTCATTCAGGCTACATATTTTTGTTAAAAGTCAACAAGCAGGCAAAACCAGATGGTGGAGTGAGTAGGAGCTCCACCAGATAACTGGGTACAGCTTTAGACAGCTGCTAACGCTCTTCCCATCAAAGCCCATGGATGGTGGGGGCAGATGCATGGAGAAACACTATCTATGAGAGCCGAGCTGAGAAACCAAGGGAGGCTACGCACTGCAGCCTCCCACACACAGAGACAGAAGGGCGACATGATTGGGGAGCAGATGGCGCCGAGAGAGGCGAGAGAGGCGAGAGAGGACTAATGAGAAGACTAATGTCCAATGCGGAGCTTGTCATTTACTGTGAGCCTATTCAGATGTCCTGAAATAAAGTGAGAAACGTTAGCAACAGGTGGGAGGCCTTCCAGTGTTACCTAAATCTCTCCTGTCCTGCTGTGTCCCAGATTTGCAGCTTGACAAACTTGTTCACCACACTGATGATTTTAGAGCCAAACTCCACGCCTATTGTGTGGTTTGAGTCCTCCTTGACTGGAAGAGAGGGGAAAGGGATGAAAATAAACTCATAGATAACAAATCATCCAAAGCAGAATAGTGAGAGGAACATTAACATAAACATGTAGGACAGTGGTTTTGAAACAGACTGGTGGCTTTAAACTTACATCTCTTTTCTATGAATTGGTGAAGAAGGCAAGATTTGCCAGTTCCTGCATTTCCTATAACAAGGAACTTGAACAGGAAATCTGTGAACAAAATTAAAAGTGTTACCGTTTCCTTTCCCGAAAAAAAAAAGTAAAGCAGGATAGCTACGTGCTAGCAGTAGGAATGCAATTGAAGGCTTGATTTATATCGTCCGTTTCTGATTTTGTAATGGCTTGTTATGACTGAGATATAACAGTAGGCTAGGTCTATGTTTTCAGTCGTTCTGTTAATCACTTTGAAAAAGAATTCTGTCAAAATAATCTAATCTGCATAATGTAATGGGACGTCATCATCGGCAATCACTCTATTTAGAGGAAGATACATGATAATGACAATATTCAATGTCCTTTATTAGCATGTGATCAATAATACATTTTAAACACTGTAACTTATGTCGTTGTTTGCGACAGTGACATGTCAACTATCTAGCCTCGGGCTGTAACGTTACGCCTAAAAAACAACAAGGATGCCTTGTGATGCTGACCTATGGATGGTCTTTCAGGATGTAGCCTACAGCCTACAGCATAGCCAAGGTTGTGTTAGCAAAGGCATACAAACAACGCTAAGCTATATAAAATATATGGGGCACAAAAGACAGTGGAAACTAACAACATTCCTAAACGATAGCAACATCACTAATTTAGCTTAGGCTTTAGCAGTGCAGAGAAAAAAGCGGACTATCCTCCGCCGTCTAGTTAACGTTAAATATCACCTCTGCTAGCTAACGGACCTAGCTAATGATCTACAAATGCCTATGGGCGTGAGAGAACACTTGCTAAAATGTTTCATCGACAGCCAATATACCAGCCAGCCACTATTTTTTAACAAAATGACGGGGACGATTCTGACACCTGCTTAAAAAATATCCGTACGATGAATTCGAATAACACTGCCATAAATCTTACCGTATGTCTCCGACATAGCCGGTGATATGTGTAGGTTACCTCGCCAAGTCTTGTTTTCTTTTTTCTTAGGGCAATACCTATGGGCAATACACAGGGATATTAAATGAAGGGGCAAATCCCTCTGAGAGATCAGTGTATCCTCCCTGACCATTCCTCGCACTTCCTGTTTAGGATGTCAATCTAAAAGCCTTCCGAAATCGTTGGGTCGAATGGGCACACAAAGGTTGCATCCTCTAATAACAATCGGCAGTTAATTAGAAGCTCACATCATTAACAGATTTAAAGCACAGCTTTGTTTTTGAGTGCATGTGCATGTGATGGGTGGTGTCACGTTCTTCATATTGCAAAATACACATATCCTAATCTGAAATTTGCCTTGAATATATAAACGCAAGAAACCTTTTCATGTCTTGATTTACGTGAGTTGCCATCCTTGATATTTAAATATTTGTACTAAATAACAGAAGATTTCCCTGTCTTCCTGTCTTCAGGACTTACAATTATAACCACAAGGGGGCAGTACCTTACCATGCCCATAGACCAGGACATTAGGTAGGCTAGGGTCTAAAACTAATTTCGGTATTTGTATTGATGTTTTGAAACCGATTAGGAAAACGGAAAACGACTTGGGTCGACTTGATTCTCGTTTTTCGATTTTGTATTTTAAAACGCAAATCAAATAATCCTTCGTTTTTTGTTTTGTTAATTTTCATTTTCGAAACGGAAATCGAATGGCCAGAAGATCCATTGAACAGGTAGGTTATCATTTCAATGTGTGGCAAAGTTGTGACAGGGGGCGCAAGATGCAACCACACGCAGGCTACTGTTACAGTTTTTTATTTGTTTATTTATTTATTTATTTATATATACAATTTATGTAGGCCTACATTTGAATAGCTTTAGACCTACACAAGAAGGGTTCTGCAAGCTGACAGCAATGACTAAGCACAAGTCTAATTGTCTCAACAGGACTATCCACAAAAGGCACCATATGCAAGTGTAGCACCGTATGTGACAACCATTCAGATTTAATTAATCTTTGGATGATATGAGTTTCAAAAATGTTCAAACTTGCTACAGTGCTTAGGCTACTCAGTCTGCCCCACTCTATTCCTCACCAATCCTTTCAAAATAGCCTATAGTGTAAATCTGATAAGCTGCAAATATGGATTTATAGTGAATATTGTTTGGAATTAAAGTCTTATGAGAGGTATTGACCCTGGAGTCCCTAGGGACAGATGCTCAGTCAATGGATGCCAAAAGATGGGTCAACAAATGTGCTGCATATGTGCACATGGAAAAAATGTGGTAAATGATTATGAACCAAAGCAAAGCGGTTTAGAGGAAAGCATTTTAGAAAGCTTTGTGCAGGCAAGGACATTTATCCTGCCACGAATACAGAAATATGTTTTGTAAATAGCCATATTTAGAACATAAGTGTAATATACATGTTTCTATGTGATAAGGAAAAAAAAAACAGGTGACAAACTTAAGGAATGACAATGGGCGAACACTTCTGTACAGGATTTCCAGAGCAATCGTCTTCTAGAACTTTCCCATCTGTTATACTTTGTAAATGAGTGGTGCATAATAGATTGTATCGCGTGTTCCCTTAAAATAGACATGTCCATCCAGATAACAAGATGCATAATCCTCTATATGCATACATTTTCTAGCAACCATGTCATTCCTAAATCACTTAATCCTGCAGAAAAAAGTTGTTTGCTTGTTTTTGCATTCAGGAGGTACATCAGAGATCTCCAAGTCACAACTTGTTCCATATCCTCAACGGACAGATGTGAGGCGACATGCTGAAAGTCTCCTTACGTAACATTTTGAGGATGTATAGATAACAGATGATCAAGTGAGATATCCTGTTATGTTTTCATTTTCCTGTCCTACTCTGCTGAGATTTAACCCTAGGCCTATATGCATCATCACAAAGATCACACAATTCCATCCATGGCACATGTCTGTCTGTTTATACTAGGCCAAAAAAAATTCAAATACACATTCAAATTATTCAAATTCAAATTATTTGTTCATGAAGATTATTCACTGTGTACATCTGAGAATTTACACCAAGCATGTTTTTTTAATGTATTCTATGGCATTTTAATATTTTTTGCATACAGTAATGACCCAGGTGTCAGGTGGACTTACAACTCAGCAGTATAGCCAGACCAGTGAACATAATTAGTTCTTAACAACCAAAGAAGACACGTAGGCAGATTTGCCAGTTCATAGGGTTTGCCCACAGCGCACCTCTTGAGGAGGATGCCAGGAATTTATCCCAACAGCCATGTTCTAGAATTTCCGAGGGATTCTTAGTCGTGCATGGCAGGCCCTCCCCAAGGAGAAGTGGTATCACTGGAGCACAATGGTATCCAGGAAGAAGGGAAGTGAACTGTCCTTGGAATCTAAAAATGTCATCACACCCTCAGAGCCAGGATGTTGTTCTGCGACGGGGGCGAGTTGATGGGGGTGGTGTGGTTTTAAACCAGTGATTAGCAGGGATTGCGTATATAGCAGGTTGGACCCTGGGTCGAAGCACACACGACAGGATGTCGCACTATGACATGCACCATCATGGAAACTACAAACACCAGCTATTCTCTCCACCTCCTTTCTGTCTTTCTCCCCTCGTTTTCTGTTTGCTTGTGTTGTTGAATGTTGTGGAATTCATTTGTCATTAAAGTGACAAGACACAGTCATCACAGTTTTGGACAACAGAGAACATCAGCTATGTGAACAATATTCTTCGTTAATGTTAATGTTAAAGTTAAAGTTGAAAGGGCTTTCAAGTTTACTCAAAGATAATTTCTTGCTCCAGTTTGTAAAATGTGCATTTTCAGTTTCTTGATCAAAATGATAGTAATTAGGATCAGGAGGAAATGATGTCCCTCTATACGGAACCTACATCGGGCCTAGAAATACAGAATTTACTCCTGATCATCATGACCAGGTAAAGAATTGACCCAGATTGTGCACCACACTATGCTGCTAAGCCTGCAATAACACAGCATTCAATCCTTTTAGAGAAGAAATATGGCCTAGTCATGGCTGTGAGACTGACAGCTCCATCAAACAGATTGCTGTGAGGGTTTTCTCCTCATAAAAAAAAGAGAAGGAGAGAGAAATGGAGCCTGTCCTCTGCTGTGGGTGAGACCTTGAGACTCTTGGCTGTACATTAACAGTAATGCCTTTGACTAGGCTGGAGAGCCGCCATGTCTGACTGCCTGTGCGATCAGTGGCTCGCTGTGTTCCCCTCCACACTGCTCTCCTCTCTCCCAGTGTTTATCCTATAACATAAACCCAACGCTCCGGCCCCCACACACAACCGAGACGTAGCACTCTCAAACATCGGGGCGACAAACACGGGACGCAAGCACCACCTCTGAATGGCCCCCCTTGTGCCCGAGCGTACGGAACCGGCAGCAAGCTGGGCTGCAGGCTTGACAGATTGCTCAGCACGGGGCGAGAGGGCTGAGGTAAATGTCTGCCTGCCAGCAGTACTTTCCACACACTGTACTGTGCAATGAGGCCAGGCACACTGCTGGTATTCATGCAGGCAGCAGGGCTCAACGGCTCTCGGTATAGACAGGATGAAGCGAGTCCTTATCAGGAAGAATACAACGTGTTCTAGTAGTGGCCTAGAGAGAGAGAGAGCGAGAAAGAGAGAGAGAGCAGTGTACTCAGATGAGGTTAATCTGTGGTGGACTCTCTGCATGAAGACATGCACATAGATGAGACTTATGGTTCAACTTGGAACTTATCAAATAATTACAGGTCATTTGAAATTAGCCCCAAAAATATAGTGTTCGGAAATTCACAAACTTGAAAGAAATGATATTATGGCCTGAGGAGTTGGCGTTACACTAGATCACATCAACATTGTTCCGACACCAGACAATGGTTCTGTTCTCAATTGCTCCTTTTCTTCTGGGTGACAAACAATCGTCTTTGTCCAGAGTAACCAAGACCACGCTTCTGTCTTTCACTTAAGCTTCACTGTCCTACCACAACCCACAACAAAGTAACACTTTCTTCTTGAGTTCCCCTGCTATTTTCCACATCTTGCATGTCTCCATATTGTGATTTGGAGGCCATAATGCATGTGTTTAGACATGGCTTTGAGCTCTGTCCAGATGAAAATATGTCTGGGAGTGTTCAACAGCAAGAATCAATCTTTAAAAAGCAACATGTGGGTGGAGAAGCTGAGGATAGTCTCACTCCTGGCTAAGGTCACCCGGCTGTTTTGGCGTAAAACATTTCTCTGTCCACGTAGTGTGAAGTGGGTGCATACAGGGGAAACGTAACAGTCTGCAACCCATTTAAAAGTTTCAAAGTTGAATGTAATGTGAGAGCCATTGTCAAGGTCAGTTTAGCGAGCATATGTTGTGACTCACTGGAGAAACTGCTGAAATATACATGAGCTTGATTTGAGGGAATATGACATGATGCATGCAGTCACATCATTTGTAGACCTGTCAGTCAAACCCAGACAGACAGGCAAAAAGCCTTCTGCAGTTGAACAGATGAACAGACCTTATGTAACCATCCACACATCTGCATGCCTTGTCATTTCTGTGTCTTTCAATCCTCTGCTTTTTCATACATGTTTTATCCAAATAAATGTGTTTTTGTGCTGCTCTGCAGAGGAGAGCTCGCGCTCCAGCGTGTCTGAAAAGCTCAACTTTTGAATGCCTTCTTTCAGAGCAGCAGTGCCTCCACAAGAACTTCATGCAGCACAGAGTTGAGCATTGTTTCTTTGCACATCAATATTTGGGACAGACAGCCTGGGAGACAGCAGCAAGGCTGATGGTGGGAGGGAGAGAGAGAGAGAGAGAGGAAAGCAGTAGGGGGAGTAGAGGGAGGGGTAGATAGAAAGCAAAAGATAGAGAGGGAGGGAAAGGGAGAGCAGAGAAAAAAGGAGGGGAGAGAGAGAGAGGGGGAAGGGGAAGGACTCTGGCACTTTTTGATCACCCCAGTGTTCACTAAACACACACAAAAAGGGAGTCGGGATCACTTGGCTTGTCTGCTGTGGGTCACTGCAGGCTTTCACATCCACTCGGACAACTCTGACACAGCTAATCTTAAAGCGCCCAACACAAACCGTGCATGCAAACGTTGGTCTCCTCACCCTGGAAAATACCATCAGTTCACCTTACTGAGGACAAACATATTGACTTAAATCAATTAAGCAAGCTGCCAGGCCTCCAATCACATACTGAAGCCAACCTGAACATTCAGGCTAAATTCGGAGTAGCATCTATGATTTCACCAGCAGTGATGTTGAAAGGCCAAGCTTTTCATCTTGTTCCCATTTACAGAGCTCTTTTATCTGCCATCCAACTCCACTTTATTTTGGCGTGACTGAGAGGCCAGCCAACACTGGAACGGGCCAGACCTGTGCCAGACTTGCGGTTCAAGAGGGTGCCATTAGCAAAGCTACATGTGGTGGTAGCATTGCACTCTGCACCTCGGCCCCCCTCTTATCTCTGTTCCTAATGGTCTCCATATTGGATTGTTAGTCCAAACACACCCAGTCCAGTGGGTTGTGTTTTGTGATCCATCCAAGGAGGTCCAGGGGACCTTGGTGATAAATGACCCTGGCCATGAACAATGTGCTTTGGCTCGGTCTCGGCCTTTTCAGGGAGGTGGTGGTGGCAGTGGCCCTTCTTGCCCTGGTCAGACCACTCAATAGAAATGGGTTTGGCTGCAGCTGCCAGGCCAGCCAGCCACAAGTCAATTGTGGTGATGGTGACCCTATTGAGACAGATGCTGACAATTCCTCACGGGGTCTACCCCAAACAAAAAAGTTTGTTCAAAATCCATGGACGCCATTTTGCCATAGCGCTCTGTGCCCAAGGATTTCCGTAAGAGATTATATGAGATAAGAGACAGTGAGAGGATTAGAGATATTTGATGAACATAAAGAGAGAGAACTAGCAGTGAATGGTTTTTGTTCTCAGTTCCATGTTGACGGATGTGGTGAGGAGTCTAATGATTTATGATCATTGGAGAGTTGTATTCCTCAAACCCCCTTCCTCTCATCCTTAGGAGTTCACTATAAAGCATTCAGCTTCTCATTCATTTGATGTCCATGGTTAAGTGACTTGATTAATGGAGATGGAAACATGGACAAAGTACCTGGGAGGTCCTGAAGAAGTTTGAAAACAATTACAACAGAGCTTTAGTAAAACACACACACAGACACACACACCGACACATACAAATGCGTGCACGCATGCACACACAAACACACATACACACACACACACACACACAGTTGATTTCATCGTATTTTATTAAAAGTGTGTGTTCTGTGTTTGGGGATCAGACAGATTTTCTCAAACAGAGCTGCATTGAAATGGGCAGTGTTAACAAAACAGCGGAAGCCGGAACCCGAAGCCTCGGTCACATCTTTATTTTGGCCTAGTTAACAAATAAAGGGAGATGACATACTGACAAAACTAAAGAGCGGGTCATAGTCAATAACACTCCAAAACAAAACAAAGACTTGCAGCTGGACGGCTATCTTTGACAGCAGCTGTTCTGGAGATGACGTTAACACAGAATGGGTCCATTGTAAGCTGACCCCCATGTTTTTCTTTGAGTTCAATTCATGTCTACTTCACTTGTGCCTGCATCCTATTATGAAGTGTCACGACTTGTTGAGACACGGGGTAAACTGTAAGTTGTTTCATAAAAAGTGGGGCTGACAGACCAACTCCTCCTCTCCACACACACACACACACACACACACACACACACACACACACACACACACAGAGAGAGACACCCCCTCCCTCTGCAGTTTAAAGCAGACACAGGAGAAGCGCGAAGAGCCCTAAAGCACAACAGATGTGAGAGTCTTCCGTTGAGGACTACCAAACGTCTGTCAGGTCTGTCATGATATGAGAAGTTCTAATGGTGTCACCCCACCCCCATCCCATATGCACACACACACACACACACACACACACACAGGCTACACACATAAACACACATATATTATCACCATGTGATAGTGTCACTCCCATGTATAACACACACACACACACACACACACACACACACACACACACACACACACACACACACACACACACATGCACACACTCCCAAATAAACACACAACCCACCCCCCTACACACACACTCTGACCTTTCATCTTTCATTAAGCAGGGAGGAAAGCGAGGCTGAGGGAACCGTCAGTGTGAGTCGTAATTAGAAACTAACGAGGGGGCAGCGTCGGGGAAGTCGGCCAAGCGTGAAGAGAAGAGAGGAGGAGAGGAGAGAGGAGAGGAGAGGAGGAGAGAAGAGGAGGGGAGGAGAGGAGAGAAGAGGAGGGGAGGAGAGGAGAGGAGAGGAGAGGAGAGGAGGAGAGGAGAGGAGAGAGGAGGAGAGGAGAGGAGGAGAGGAGAGGAGAGGAGAGGAGGAGAGGAGAGGTAGAGGAGAGGAGAGAAGAGAGGAGAGGAGAGGAGAGGAGAGGAGAGGAGAGGAGGAGAGAGGAGAGGAGAGGAGAGGAGAGAGGAGAGGAGAGGAGAGGAGGAGAGGAGAGGAGAGGAGAGGAGAGGAGAGGAGAGGAGGAGAGAAGAGGAGGAGAGGAGAGGAGGAGAGGAGAGGAGAGGAGAGGAGAGGAGAGGAGGAGAGAAGAGGAGAGGAGGAGAGGAGAGGAGGAGAGGAGAGGAGAGGAGGAGAGGAGAGGAGAGGAGAGGAGGAGAGGAGAGGTAGAGGAGAGGAGAGAAGAGAGGAGAGGAGAGGAGAGGAGAGGAGGAGAGGAGAGGAGGAGGAGAGGAGAGGAGAGGAGAGGAGAGGAGAGGAGAGGAGGAGAGAAGAGGAGGAGAGGAGAGGAGGAGAGGAGAGGAGAGGAGAGGAGAGGAGGAGAGAAGAGGAGGAGAGGAGAGGAGTGTGTGTGTGAGGAGAGGAGAGGAGAGGAAAGTAGAGGTGGAAGAGTGGTGTGGAAAAGTGGAGCGCCAGGGCAAACAGAGTGGTGCAGACTAGCAGGATTATGGGATTAGCAGGGGCCTGCGCCCGCCGCACGTTCACCTAGCGACCAATCCGTCTCCGCAGCTCAATTAGCAGACCGTTTCCGTCTGCCCCCCACCCCACACCCCTCCTGACCGCACAGGCAGAGCGGCCGCTATGCCAACACGGCAGACATGATGGAGACTCCGGCTGTTTGGATGCATTACTGCGGAGACCCCAAGCCAGATCAAGGCCAACTCAGTATCCATTTGGCTCAGCAGCACTCTGGACACACACATCACACATGTACCACAGATTTCTCTTGCATCAATTAAAAGGTCTGATATTTAGTGGTTTGTGGTGATGATGGTGTCTTCTGGAAGTGTCTGGTATATATGTAATAATAATAATCAAAAAAGAAGAAAAATTATCAAAAATATATAGTCCATTTAGCCAGTCCAGGCTAGTCTGAAGAGATAAGTTTTCGGTTCCTTTTTAAACTGGACAGTGGATTCACACTGCCTGATGTCATTTGGAAGTGAGTTCCATAGCTTTGGGGCTGTGTGGGAGAACGCTCTCTCTCCCATGGTGCTGAGGTTCATCTTGGGCACCTTGAGCAGACCAGCTGATGAGGATCGCAGCGAGCGGGAAGGGGTGTAGCTCTCCAGGAGGTCGGCGATATAGTTGGGAGCAAGGTTATGCAGGGCCTTATATGTCAACAGTAGGATCTTAAACTGGACTCTCTGGGAAACTGGTAACCTGTGTAGCTGTAACAGTACAGGTGTTATATGGCTTGTGGACTAGTAGATATGTACCCAAAACAACCCAGCAAAAAGGATTTAAAACTTAGCAAAACTTTGCTCTTACGATGTACACACTGCTATCCTGGAGCGGAAGCGTGGGCTCCATACTCATGTGATAGCTGCCATCAGAGTGTGGGCTGCATTCAGTTATAGCCTCGGTCAGCATCCCCCTTTCCTGTCCTTTGTCTGGGCTTCTTTGGGTTTCTAAAAAGGAAACTACAATCCTTCTGTCTTTTTTTCTTTCGTTTTATCCCCCTTCAAAGAGAACATGTCAAAGCAAACACAAATGGATGACATGATCTAAGGAGTATTGTGCAATCGTTGTGTTTGTCAAGCTTCGGAGACGTTAAGCCCAAATACTGTCAGACGCCAACACAGATCCTCTTCCTTGTTAGATGGGAGTACCAGACAGTGATTGAGCCCAAAATAAAAGATCCTCTTGATATGGAGAGAAAAAAGGATTGTGGCAACTTGACAGCAAATGATAGTGTGTCCTTTTTTCCCCAGAAAGTTTTACTATGGAAAAAATAATCTCATTAACTTTGTTTTTCTAACTGCTACATACAAATGTATAGAAATACAAGACTCAAAGACTTATGCTCTTCACATATAGATATAGATATAGACAGTAAGTGCAAATATTTGGTTTCCTATACATTTTGAATGTATGGACATTAAAGCATGGCTTGTCTTGACCTCTTGCCATTAGCTTAAGCACAGTATAAGCCTACCAGCCTGACACTGACTTCATTTGTATTTAGCTAACATATTTCTGCAAGCAGTTATTTTATATAAGCTATATTCACTCTCTGTGAATATGTGATATTTGGGAACTTAATTATTTAATTCATGACTTACTGGAATATTGTAAACTGTACAGTTTTGTAAATACATCATAGACCAATGTAGATTTAATTTGGCCTGAATATAAACAACACGTCACTCAGCAGATCTCTCCATGTCATGATCCTCACGTTTCTTTGAGAGCACTCAGAGTCTCAGCACCGTGCTGTGAAACGAGAAGAAGCCGATTGAATGAGTGACGGGAGGCCAGAGATGACTGTGCTGTGCCTCTGCTGTTCTCCGAGTGTCCCAGAGGCATCAGCATCACAGCACGTCCTCCACGTTATCAGTGCGTCTGGAGAGGAGGATGAAGCGGAGGAGTGAGAGGGAACCGGGGCGACGAAGGGGAGGTGCGCCAGGATCCAGGAGATAAGATAGCGCGGAGGGAAAACAGAACGCTGACCTGTCATGGATGTGCCTGGCTCCACATGTCAGGCTTTGGCCCCTCTGATCTCTTTTTCTCAACCCAAAACACAGCAAAAGAGATAGAGGGAGAAAGAGAGAGAGAGAGAGAGAGAGAGAGAGAGAGAGAGGGAGAGAGAGACAGACACAGACAATCAAGAATCATGATGGAGAGAGGTTTAACCTTTATAGTATATAGACATTATGGGACAAATGAGATAAACATTAGGAGAAAGACAGAGAGTGCGCGTGTGTGTGTGTGTGTGTGCATGTGTGTGTATGTGCCTGTGTGTGTGCGTGCGTGTGTGTGTGTGTGTGTGTGTGTGTGAATATCTCTTGACATTGACGTGTATAAGTGTGCAAAGGGATAGAGAGAAGAAAAGAGACAGACATCTGGAGAAACAGAGAGGTTGACACTGAGAAACTGGGACATTTAGCGGTCTCTCCCTTCCAGCCCTGCTGCTGTTGCATGCAAGCTTTCACACAGAACTCATACAGGGGAAACATGGTTCCAATTCCCTGTTTGTTTTCGTACAGATAATGATTTATATGAGTTCAAAGATACACACTTAATTTGAATCAGAAGTAATGTGCTGAATGTCAGCCTCACTTAAATGGGTCTGTAAAACATTCTTCGGCATACACCTCCAACTGAATTTTTCCCAGAATATGTGTATGTACTTCTGTGGTTAATTGTGTAATGCAACCTCAGCGACAATGACATCACGCTGAGAGGTACGACTGCAGGGCTTAGATTTTCCTGCCTGAACCACTTATGATACTGCCTTGTTACACTGCCACATTCTGACACACTGCTCTTGGCCATGACACCCGCCATTGCAACATGCAGTCAGAGACAACTTTATTATCACTTTCATTACTTTGGACTGCATGATCACTGGTGCTAATAAAACTATGTTTAATTCAATCATTTGTCTTTTCATTTGTCTGCAGAAATGATTATGTAATTATCTATGTGGGGATGACCAAGACTGACAGAGTGTCCCTGGCAACCATCGGGGAGATAAACATGTCTGACGTCCAGCAAGACTTGACAGCGACGTCGTTCTGGTCTATCTCCCGTGGGGTGTGATTGCAGATGAGCTGTCTCTGATAGGGACCGACTCGGGGCCAGATCCACGCCAGGTCCAGGCCAGAGTCAGTGGCTGGCTGGGTCTCTGTGCCGAGAGACTTACTGGTGGGAGATAAGAGCCTCAAAGCAGGGGGAGTTAAATTGCACACATTATCCGTCACAAGTCATTTAAGTCAAGAACGCTCAGAGTGAATTGTGCCTGATTGATTTAATTCACAAAGCTGTGTCTCCTGATGGATGATTATATAAATATCCAACTGATGTCACACTGCAAGCATACTGTATGTTCTCTATTATGATGTTGATTTATAAATGCTGTCTGACTTTATTTTAGTGAATTGCATCAACTTGTAAAGTTCTGAAATAAGCACATTTAAGTTGCCAATTGTATACCTTACCCTATAACTCTAACCCCCAGTACAGTATATTTTGCAGAGATTACCACAAACGTTTGCAATTTACATAATATAAAGTACATGAGAAATTGGTCGCACATTGTGTTATTTTGATGTGCATGACAATGACACATAACATCATCATCAACATGCATCGCTATGTGTACCACTGATGGACTGTTTTAAGCCTGACTACTGTAAGTAGAGTTAAGAGTAGGATGCCTACTATGTCAAAGCCATCACATAACGGGGAAAAAACACACTTTTGTCAGATATATTAAGATTGTAGAAGTTGTAAAACAGACAAAATTATCTATAATCCTTCTCAAAAGTCTGAAACCAATATCTACTCCCCAACCCCACTGTAGAGAGTATCTTTTGCAGTTCACACAAGGCCAAGTTTTAATCTCTTGTGTTTTGGAATGTGACCCCGTTTCTGGTCAAATCTGTTCAAAAGCCCAGCCACACATGGCCATCAGGGCCATCAAGCCGCAGAGGATTTCCAAACGACTGTCACGCCAATATTTCAGGCCCTACACTGTAGCCAAGTTCAGTGATTCTGCACAAGCAGAATGCATTGCTTTGGCTGTGCACTGGCAAACAGGCTTTATAGAGTGTCTGGAATTCTCCATCAGAAAACATTACCTGACCACCTCCTCTGTAGTGTATGGCTTTGAGACCTTCGCTTACTGTTAAACGGATAGAATTAGGTTTGGTTTACGGTGTGTCAGTTTGTGGTCATTTATCGCTGGATAATTCCCTGTCTACTGTATACCCGAGGAGCTTCTGAGTGATCCTCTCAGTGTGTTTGTGTTTAGTTCTCGGAGGCTGGCGGGCTGGCGGGCTTTCCAGCCCCGTGCTGGATGCGTGGATTATGCTCCTCACTGTATTATCTGTTCAGACACACACACACACACACACACACACACACACACGCACACACACACACACACACACACACACACTCATAGAGAGGGAATAGATGAGCTTCCACCCCAGTGGAAAAGTCTCCTGCACGTGACTGGCCGGGTCAGGCGTGCAGGATGGAAAGTGGCAAATAGCTCCAAAATCCAGCAGCCGTGCACGAGCGATAAGTGCACTTGATGCCGCCCATCACTCAAGCAGAGGGGAAAATATTATTCCTCTAGTTTGTTGGTGCCTGCTTGCGCTTACAGTAACTTTCCAAATTGAATCGGGCTGATCCCTGATGATGTGAGATCAAGGCGTATTGGAGAGATAGACTACAATAACTGCTTTCCTGGGGAGGATGTCAAAGCTTTTTGTCCTGTGATGGAAAAATAGGGTCACCGTGAGCTGTGGATCAGGGAAGGGCTGTTTCAGTCATCTGAGGTCTGAGGGAAAAAATCTAATGTATTGTCCAGTCCTCAAAATGGCTGAACATTTCAGTAATATTTAACATGACATTTTCTTGGTTAAACACTCTGTGGACAAAGCAGCCTCCACAGTTGGACATAAATCAGTGTCCAGACTCGCAGAGGGTGATATAACTGATGCAGTAGAATATTTCTGATGACCATATTCAGGAGCTTTTGAGACTTCACTTCTTATGTTAGCATAAAGTCTACCCGCTCTTTTGTTATAGCCTTGTGAATTCTGAGGTTTGAAACAGCCCTCCATGTCAAACAAACAGGCCTTAGCCAGAAGGTGTCGTGGCATTCTCCTCACACACTACGGGCATTCCGCCACTAACCTTTGGACTTACTGTAACCTTGTCCACTGCATGCCTACCTTTCATCCCCACTAGTTCATAAAGTCATATCGGTGTCAACATGGCTCTTGTCCGTTTGGGAGAATACAGTGAAAGAACAGTGGGGAGAGACAGACAGAGAGAAGGAAGGAGACAGAGACAGAGAAAGAGAGAGAGATAGAGTCAGAGAGAGAGAGAGATAGAGAGGCTATAGAGTCAGAGAGAAGAGAGTGGGGAGAGAGACAGAGAGAAGGAAGGAGACAGAGAAAGAGAGAGAGAGAGTCGAAGAGAGAGAGAGAAAGAGAGATAAAGGGGGGAGGGAGACAGCTACACATAGAGGTAAAGAGTGGGAAAGGGCTTGAACATGTGCCAATTAGCGAAAGGAGCCATAGATTACACAGCTTTCCCATCCCAGAGGCAACTGGAGGATAAAGAAATCAGAAAAGTCCAATCCATCAGCCCACGTCTCAGAATAGTATTCCTGCCTGCTGCCTTCTAGACTGACAGTTTTAATCTCACACATTGATTGTCAGGAGATTTGAGCAAGCTTACGGATAAAATGAGCCTAATCAAATATGCCCTTGGTAGTGATGACCAGCTATTTGGAAATGTGGGTCAAGTTTTCTTTTTCTTGGTTGTGGGCCGGAGGACCAAGTGGGGGTTGATTTGCTTGCCTTTCCCAGAATAAGCAGCAGTGTTTTTGCATTGTGTCCGTGGAGAAAAGTTCGAAAACAGGGTGGGGGGGGGGGCTGCTGGAGCTTTGCCATGGGTCTAACTGGGCCTTTCACAGTTGAGGAGAGGAGAAGAGGAGAGAGAGGAGCAGAAGAAGAGAGGAGCGGACAGGGGAGGAGAGGAGAGGAGAGGAGAGGGGCGGACAGGGGAGGAGAGGAGAGGAGAGGAGAGGAGAGGAGAGGAAGCTGAACAGCTGCTTTTAAAGCAGATAAATAAAACAAATATCTTCAGGGCAGATAGTTTATTTCCTGTCGTTCATTTACTGGTACCTCCCCATTACACCCACACACACCCACACACACAGACATATACACACACATACAGAGAGAGAGAGAGAGTGAGAGAGAGAGAGAGAGAGAGAGAAAGAGAGAGCATGCTCATAAACATTTCTGTGTTTAATGGGACTGTTATGAATGGCTTTTGTTTTTTTAGTTATAGTGTGTATGGTGCACACATGTGTATGTGTTCTTTATGTGAAAGTTGAAGTGTGGGTGTATGTGTGGGTGGTGGTGGCGGGGGAAGTGTCTGCACATGGCGGTGTTTGTATGTGTATGAATGATTAGTTTTATGTTTTCAAATGTTTGTGTGGGGGGTATATACAATCACAACATCTTGAGTGAAAAGCTGCCTGGTTGAAAGGATTCAGTTACGCACTCACACACACTGAGAGAGAGAGAGAGAGAGAGAGAGAGAGAGAGAGAGAGAGAGAGAGAGAGAGAAAGACAGAGAGAGTGCGTGTGAGAGAAAGACCGAAAGAGAGATAACATGAGTGAGAGTGAGTGTGAGGTTGAGGGCAAGCTGGGCCTACTCAAAACTGTTCCCAGAACTGTAAACAATGATGACATCATGCAAGCCTGGCTACTATTTAAACTTTTCTTCTAAGGGAAAACTGGAGAGTCAAAAAGAGGGGTCTCCGGGAGGAAGGACAGCGAGAGAAACAGGGGGCAGGGGGATCAGGAGACACAACAAAGGAGTCAGTCGCTCAATGCCAGAGTCCGACGTCCTATTTGCAAACAGCTGGCCATAATCACTTGTGTCTTGTGAGGCTGACAGAGTAGTTTGAACGAGTCACTGGCCCGCTTGGCAAACATCCACATCAGTGCTGACCAGCACTTTTATAAACTTTGCTTTGGAACGGGCGAAGTTCTTGC